>NC_041397.2:85855127-86000127 GCF_900747795.2 Erpetoichthys calabaricus | reverse complement strand
GGCTACCACTAATGTCTCGCAGCTCCAAAGTAAAAGATTCCAAATAGCCACCTCGCTGTCTGTGAGGAGTCTGCACATTCACTTTTTTCTCCTCCTGTAGAATGCAGTGGATGGATGGAGCTGGACAGTTTGACATCTGTGGCAGAGTGACGGGCGCTGAGCAGGCTCCTGTCAATCATGGAGAATCCACTGCATCCACTAAATATCATCTCCAGATAGAGGAGCAGCTTCAGCGACAGACTGCTGTCACTTTCCTGCTCCACTGACAGACTGAGGAGATCATTCCTCCCCCACACTATGCAACTCTTCAATTCCACTCAGGGGGAGTAAACGTTAACATTATTCAAAGTTATTGTCTGTCTGTATACCTGCATTGTTATCACTCTTTAATTTAATATTTTCTTTATCAGTATGCTGCTGCTGGAGTATGTGAATTTCCCCTTGGGATTAATAAAGTATCTATCTAGAAGAGTTTTTCATCTACATTTCAAAGATGTGCACATTTTGTTGACTAAATTGTCCCAGGGTGAGTGAGTGTGTCCTGTGCTGTGCTGGTTTTCCATTCAGGATTGGTCACTGTTATGCACCCAGGAGGTTGCTTGTATAGGACTTTGTCATGAAGGCCACGGCCTATATGCCCAAAGTACTAGATGAAAGGCAGAAACTAACCCTGGGCAGGGCACTGATCATGACCAACTCAGACACACATACACTGACAAAGGGTTAATTTGGATTCACCATTTAACCTAACATGAATGTCTTTGTGGAATGGGATGAAACGTGACAATGGGAGAACATCCAAAATCCACACAGATGACAAACAGGTCTGGGATTCAGAAATGGAAATGGCAACACCATGAAGTACTTCCCTTGGTTTCACAAAACTTTAGTAAGCATTACACTTCCCTAATAAGTAAAGTTTCAGCACCATAATCTGAAGAGATGGTGAAATCCTGGCATAGTTTAAGGCAGAAAACTCAACCTTTGTTTTTGTAAAAGACAAATCCTTAACTGAATAAAACTATACACTTTTTTCCTCAACAAATCAATGTAAAAGGTTGACAAGAGTACTGTTTCAACAGAGCATTAGAACAATCTAGACGAGAATAGACCATTCAGCCCAACAAAGCTTGCCTAATGTTTGTGCGAAATTTACCCTTAACAACTTTCCATCTGATGAATGTTAAAATAACAGTCTCGATCCACTGTACTAATTCCCTTCATAATTTTAAACACTTTAATCATGTCACCTCTTCTTTTGCTTAAACTGTAAAGGCTCAGCTCTTTTAATCTTTCTTCATAACTCATCCTCTGTAGCCCTAGTCGCTCTTCTCTGAACTTTTTCTATACGCTACCAGAATGGAGACAAGGCATCCAGAAAGATGACAAACAGGAAAGACTGACAGAAATGGTGTACAGACTGCAAATGTATTCTGTATTAAGTGCCACAAGACTGAACACTTCTTCTACAACATTTTAAGAAAGTGTACTTGATTTATATAAATGATTATATTCACTTACATATCCATCCACTTACACTTATGCATGATCAACAACTTTTGTTAATGTTGTATCGGTACAAAACCTCTGTACCATTTTCATTTTTATGAGGATCGTCTATCTCAGTGTGTTAAAAGTTAAAGTTCATCAGAGCTCACAACTTGCCTCAGTGATATTAAAACTTAGATGGAATACAACTCTAAAATTAATGAGCAACAAAACTAAAGTAACGGTGTTTGGCACTAAAGCTCAGCTTAAGAAAATGAGCTTTTCAATCACTGTTCATGATGATATCATCAGACATTCTCCTTCTGCTAAGAAACTTGGTGCCATTTTTTATTCCTCCCACTCTTATTCTATCCACATAAACCACATTAAGAAACTTCAATACTTCCAACTCTGTAACATGTCCCGTGTTTGCTCGTTCCTCCCATTTTCTAATGCTGAGAAACTTGTCCATGGTTTTACTACATCCCACACTGACTACTGTAAACTGGCAGATTCACCTTCTAATCTTTTACAGTATTTAAGCTTGTTTCATCAAAACTCTGCTTCAAGAATCCTTACACAGACCGGCAACAGTGAGATCATCACACCCATCCTGCTTCACTCTCGCTGGCACCCAGTGTCTTATAGGATGGAATATAAAATTCTATTAATAACCTAGAAAGCTTTAAATGGGGTTCACTAGTAACCTCATCCATCACTAGGTTCCTGTTTGTCCAGTAAGGTCCAGTGACACTCACAATCCCATTGTGCCTTTTGTGCTCTGTGAGAGACAGAGACATCAGCACTATAGCGACCAGACTTTGCAATGACCTTCGTAAATGAATTAAATCAGCTGACTCAATTCATTCTTTAAAAAATATTTGTTCAAGAAGGAATTTAACCTACTTTGACCTTCTGACCCTTCTTTCAGTTTATTCTCTCTGTCCAAATGCTCGGGATGATTACGTTATTTGTTCTTAGTTTTCTTGCAATAGTTTGTATATTTTTTATTTTAAAACCAATTTAATTTCTCTTATTTTGATGCTTTTTGTTTCCTGCATTTATCTTTATTACTGTTTTGCGGATATTATTTGTATTTGTTCAATATGTCGTGCTGTTCATTTTGCACTTCTATGAAGCGCTTTGAGCAATGAGAAGCACTAAACAAATAAAATGTATTATTGTTCATTAATAAAGAACGACAGCGAATTCTGCGCGTTTCGGGCTGAATCTGCGTTAACGTACCTTTACAAGAAAGTGGAAATGGAAAGAAGCTAAGTACATCGCATCTGCACAGACGACTGCGCCACACGGAGAATATGTCTTCGGAAAGAGACTCTTCTATCGCGATCGGCTGCGAGTTTTCACACGTTAATAAAGCTAAAGATGCGTTGTTCCACATTGCCGGTTTCTATTGGATACGTAACAAGTACACATAGCATTCAACGCGCAGTTTTCGCATTCCTCAGCTTCACTAGTTAGCTGTGAGTTGTGTTCTACCTTATTTCTGCAACATTCTGAAATAGCTACCAAAAATATAGAAGAGTGTACATACAAACCCTGATGATCGTTAACCCAAGGGGTGGCATTTTTATGACAGATGTCCTGTGTGAGATTTTTTTAATGCTATTTCCTAAGACCTCTGCTCCCGCCCTGTGTACAGCACAAATCATCAAGGTGAAAGCACAAAGGAATCGGACACAGAGCTACGGTTTGTAAAACGTATCCCTGCCCAAGGAGTGCAATGCCCAAAGTATTTAGATCCCATTATAGAGAGCGAGAGAGTGAGCGAGCCGCAGAGTTCGCTGTGGGCGGGACTTCCTTCTGAAGGCTTTTTGAAACTTCAGGGCAGCTCGGCACAAAAGTTTAGCTCGTAGGTCCGGACTCGAGTGGACGTTCATGTGCGCCTCGTCAGGAAAGAGCGCGTGAGAACGAAAGGTGAGAATCGAGAGCGACTAGGACGTAAAACCTTCTCACTTACCTGCTAGGTGTGTGCGTGAGGGTGAGGTGGCGGGCGACGAAGGTGAATCTGTTTGGGGGCATAACGGGCAACACCTGTGCGTACAGGATACGGAGAGACAGAGGTGGGCAGCCTTGTCTTAGAAATCTCAGTGGGGACTGAAATTGGGTAGAAAAAGACGTTATTACTACATTTAACGCAGCGGGCGGAAACCCTTGAATTTGTGGTGTAGGTTAATATATAACAGCATTGCTTATTAATTGTAGACTTGCCCTTTCACTGACGTTTCAAGTTTAGTATCGGTTACAAAAGCTTTAGAGAAACTGACGTATTTAATGGGGCAGGTACGTGTGTGTGTGTGTTTAACTCAAAATAGAAAGCAGCATTTTTTTCGTTCACTGCAATGTTATTAATCGCATGCCTTTGATTTAAATGTTCTGATAAAAACAATCCAAACACATGCAGGTTAGGAGATCTGTAGTTGAAGTGGCCCAAGTGTGTGTGTTCACCCCGCATTGGACTGGCGTCCTGTCCAAGGAGTGTTCCTGCCTTACGCCTGATGCTTTCAGGGTTAGGCCCCAGCTGCCCAGCGGCCATACACTAGTTAATTGGGTTGGAAGAAAGAAAAAAAGCTAGATGAATAGATGGTTCAGTCAGATTCCTAATAGCTTCCCCTTTGCATTGTTTGGCACGGAAAATTAATATTTTTGGCAAATTGAACTGATTATTCAAGTGCACCCTGTCATTCTCTTTTTTTTTATATATATATATATTGCATTTCAGAAATAAGCCTGGAAATGGAGTGGAGAGAACACTCGGATGTCAGCTGCGATGTGGCTTTTGTGGAGGCACAGAGATGGCTCGAGGTATCGTGTGCATTTTCATTCTTGGAATCTTCGAGTGCATGATTTGTAAATCACGACTGCCCGACTTTATGGATGTGGTTAGTGTGAGAATGAGAGGCAAGGAACTCGGGTCACCTTTAGAGGTAAATCAGGAAGTTATTTTCTGAGTAACGTGATAGACTAACGGCGGTCTGTGTGGAGGAGGACCGAGATGGTGTGCGTGTGGTTCAATTGCATTGTGAAAGACTCGATCATTGTCATTACTTATCAGTCGGGAAATCCTTTATCGTTCAATCTCTGCAGCTCCGCCCTAAATTCTTACGAGAGGTGCGTTCTTTTTGTTGGACGGCAATTGGCTTGGGTAATAGTTTTTTTTTTAGCTACAGTTAAATCCTCCCGCGACATCTTCAGCACAGGTGAACTGTGGGCGTATGCAAAATTTAGAAATGTCCCTATCTAATGTACTTCCTCTATTTTTCTAAACTTGGCGCTTAATTCATGGCCACTTTTCACACCATGGTAGCAGCTATGACAACTGAAAAACAGTTTTGTTTAATGTGACCATTACTACATTATTATATTAATATGGGCACAGTGTTTAGGAGACCTTTATTTCGAAATTCCGTGTGATTTGCGTGTGTGGGTTCTTTTTCTCGGGTTTACTCATTTTGTTTTTTTTTATTTCCTTTCACATTTGTAATAAGTGACAGAATATTTGAAAGCTCTAAATTGTTGTAGCATAAGACCTGTTTTGATTTGCTTCCTGATTGCATCTGATGATGCCAGGGTAGGCCCCAATCCTCCATGACCCTGATTTGAATTGCTGATTGGATAGTTGTTAATGAATATTCCCACATACCATGTGTTTGGAAACTGTTGTCCTCAGGATAACTTGGTCATTTTGCCCCAGGAACTAGTTGCCTAATTCGTCAGCTGTATGTGCCTTAACCTGTTGATTCTACTTAACAAACTGTTAATGCTTTTCAGTGCTGTTTACAAAGGACAAGTCTGGTGTGAAAAGACTTGTGCTGACAGACTGACTGCTGAATCCTACTGGTATTTCACATTGTATGTTATGAAACCGTCCTGTGTCTTCTCCCACTGGTCCTAATTTTTTGTCTTATTCTTATGTATTGATGGATCCCCCTCCTGCCTTATTTTTTGTCTGCTTCCCCCCCTTTTACTTTTATGTCTTGGATATTTTCTCTTCAGGCATATTTGTGTCCAAGTAACACTGGTCTTCCAGTGGAAGTTCACTGGTTCTCATTCTTTTCATTTCTTGAAGACTTTTCCTACAAGTCTGGTCTGTCTTGAACTTTATGAATCACAGATTATTGAGCCATCCAATTCCACAGTTTTGTGGCTGAGGATTGGCAATGGTGTGTTTTTTTTTATATTCCTGTCCGCATTGTATCTTACAGTTTGAGTTTCTGTTCTGCTGTTTGGACTGCCACTCTCATTCATGGCCTTGTCCTAGTGTCTGTTGTTTAAGTTGAGTTTATGGCCCACTATTAGCAAAACCGTTGTATTGGCGCACACAGTCTTTAGAGATACCCATGAGCTGTATAAAAGATATAGTTCTTAGCTGTAATCCATAGGAATACAGTATTATAGGAGATGGAACATGGATTTGATGTTATGTCCTTGAGATTTCCAGTTAAACTCCACACACACTTACTTCATCAGGACAAGCAATGTGACTAACAATTTTATTATAATTACAAAAAACAGTAACTTTTTTTTTTTTTTTGGCAAAATGAAAATGTGTTAATTCACAAAGAGCCAGCCAATATATAAAAGATTTTCAGAAAATTCTTCTTTATTGTGATCTCAATATATATGGTGGTTAAAACTGGTATTCTTTCTAGAATGAAAGGGGATACCACCTGAAGTATTCGTCCCCAGGCATGGCTCCATGTTTATGAACAAATTTTAAAATTGACAGTTGTCTGAAACCTGCTGTCAGGCAAAAAAATCTTGCTGGTGAACTCAATGCAAAACACTTTTTTTTTTTTTTTTTGTTTAGCAATCAATTATGCACCAAGCTGGCAATCTAAAGTGGACCTCTCAGATCTTGTCATGGTTTTTGGTTACATGAGCTCTGTTTTACTGTCCTAGTGAGTGGCTGCCTGTAGTTGGAAGTAAATTCAATTAAAATGCTAAATGGAACTTGATGAATTGCTGTCAGATTTTTGTCCTTTTTTTTTTTTTTTTTTGTCAAAATACATCATTCTTGTTTAAACACCCCCCCCCCCCCCCCATGTCACAGCATATTCGGTTATTGGTTTAACACATAATAGTAATTTTGTTACTTTTGAAGTTGACATCTTTTAAAATGAACTTTAAATGGTCCTAAAACACACAACTGACTTTTCAGTTTTGACTTATTCTTATTTAGTGAATCCAGTGATGATATACTGGTGGTTGTCTTGTTTTTTTTCTTTAGAAATCTGTGCTGCACCTTATTTAATTATATGCTTTTTTATTTTTTCAATTTGTTATACACTTGCATGTTAAGTTTCAGTGTTTATCACGCCATTGTGACATTCCTTAAATATTTTGTTCATATATGATTTTTACTGCTCCTAACCTGTTGCATAACATTGTAGGAATGAAGCCCATATTGAAGATGGGTTTTCAGTGGCTCCATAAATAAAGCATGCTTGTTGAATTCAAGCCACAGCTTGCCCTGTGCAGCTGCTTTATGTGATCTCTTTTAGGTATCCTCACCCTCTCTGTAAAGACCTGCTGAAAATTAGATGGTAGCAAAGTGCTATGCTTCTTGGGTGTGGCCTGCCTTGCTTAAAACCTCAGGCACAAATAAATCTGTGCTTCTTAGTCTTTGCTTTACAGATCTGTAAAGCTCTTGGTGATGGATATGTTTGCAATACCCTGTATTTGTAAAACTTTAATGAGCTGTTTAGATGACATTGTAAAATTTGAAAACAGAGTGCTGATTCATGTGAAATACTCATTATCTCTAAGGAAGTTTGCCCCTTTTTCTAAAATCTTTCATTCTATTTGTGGAAAATGAAATGTGCATTTGTTATGGTTAGACACTCTTTGTAATAAGAGCACTGAATTGTATTGTGTATAAAGATTCAGATATAACAGTGGTTTCAGGTGTTTTTTGAAGATTATTGTGATTCTCAGTGGGCTGTTATCTTAGACTATAATTGTGTTTAATGTTAAGCCATTTGCTCTACTTTTTGGCAAGTAAAACCTGATGATTGATTTGTGTATTTTATATATTGTCTAGCTAGGCAGCCACTGACTCTGTTAGTAGCCGTCCATTATTTTTATGTTTAAGTTGTAAAAGTATCCACTCTTGTATTTGGAACTGTTTTTTGGTATATTCTTTGCACCTAAGAATTTTGTTATTGCTAATTATCAATTAAGGGCGGCACGGTGGCACAGTGGTAGCGCTGCTGTCTCGCAGTTGGGAGACCCGGGTTCGCTTCCCAGGTCCTGCGTGGAGTTTGCATGTTCTCCCCATGTCTGCGTGGGTTTCCTCCCACAGTCCAAAGACCTGCAGGTTAGGTTGATTGGCGATTCTAAATTGGTCCTAGTGTGTGCTTGGTGTGTGTGTGTGTGTGTCCTGCACCCTGCCTGGGATTGGTTCCCTGCCTTGCGCCCTGTGGTGGCTGGGATTGGCTCCAGCAGACCCCCGTGACCCTGTGTTCGGATTCAGCGGGTTGGAAAATGGATGGATGGATGGATGGATGTTTATAGTTGGGTGGGTGGCATGGTGATAAGTTGATTAGTTTTCTTGCCTCCTAGCCATAGGGGATTGTGTTGAAATTCTATCCTGGTCAATGTCTTCAGGGAGTTTCATCAGTTTTCTTTGTATCTGGATGTTTTTATTTTTTTCCCTCCTCCATGTAGTCCACTTTCCAAATTCTAAAGATGCAAAGAGTGTCTTGATTGACTGAATGGTTATGGGAATATATGTGAAAGTGAATTTCACAGCTGTAGACTCTGGGGGAGTTGGAGGTGGTTCAAGCTTGTGTTTGTGCTGCTGGGTTAGGCTTCCACTCTTAAGACTTCACATGAGTCTTAATTGGATTAAATAGTTCAAAAAATGGATGAAGGGGTTATAGTGCTTTTAGCTGTACTCTTTAAAATGTTTGTAGACAAGTTCAATTTCAGTTCTTATGAATTGCTTTAGTATTTGTAAATGTGTTTTTTAGACTTATACTGTAAATAGTATCGCATAGCTTACTACTAGAGTTAGTTGGTAAAATAAAATATATCAGGTGGAATAAGTTAGCATCTGAATTTGGTAGTAGTTATGAATTTGAAGACCAGCCTGACACTGTCAGTGTAATTTTTTTTGCATACTTTCTCTCTCTCTGAGAGTGTTTCCTCTGACAGTGCAGTTTTCCTGTGGCATCTCCATGGCCTGCACGTAAGGCTAAATAGTGAATCTAGACTGTGCCTATATGACTGAGTTTGGGTAGGTTTCATCAGCACTCTGGCCACCTTTACATGGTTGCTTCCTGCCTTGTGTGTGATGCTAGTTAGTTTGGTTTTGGATCCATGACTCTGAAATGGATAAGGCAGGTTTGAAAACAGATAAATGGATGGGTGAACATTAAACAAATCTGATTTTACTTTAGTTTTGTTCATTTGTTTTTCATGTACTCCTTTCTCAAAGCAGGTTTGTGAAGGATTAGACCTTATCCTAGCAGCCTTCTGCATGCACTCATTCAGTCAGTCCCAAAGTAACCTAGAACATGTGCTTTTGGAATGTTGGGAAATAACCAGAAAAACCAGTGCCAAACGTGATGACAAAGCAAGGATTTTAATTCAGTACTGTGGACTTCAGAAGCAGCAGTGCTTAAGTTTACACATCCATAAATTACTTATATTGATTTTACCATTTAAATGGAGATTCTTGATAATGCAGTTTTCCCTGACCCTTTTGGTGCCTTTTTCCATGATCAAGCTGGATCTATGTAGTATGCTTTGTACCACTGCTATTTTCCCTTGGTTGGTGCATTCTTGTATTTCTTGTTGCTATATTAACCATTTA
The DNA here is from genome assembly GCF_900747795.2 of Erpetoichthys calabaricus. Taxonomy (NCBI): domain Eukaryota; kingdom Metazoa; phylum Chordata; class Cladistia; order Polypteriformes; family Polypteridae; genus Erpetoichthys; species Erpetoichthys calabaricus. Next base: position 85,990,799 of record NC_041397.2, on the reverse strand, counting down.
AGGCTCATATGGCAATAAGATTATGTGGACATGAACTTAAGCAGTTACCAATTTGTACACATTGCCTGTGTTCGTGCCCTGTGGAAATTTTAAAGATGCAATGTAGCTTTACTGCATTTTTTAAATGTTTTAGGTAATGAGATCAAATAATTCCTGTCAGTCAGTGAATGCTTTAGTTAGTTTGTTAGTAGCTATTAAATCAATGAAGTTATATTTTTGGATACTTGATAGTGTGAATTTTGCCAATTTTTCTCGGTTTCCCCTTAATATTAAGGAGATTTTCTTGTTTGAAGTCTTTAATTTGATTATATGTATGTTATTAATGAAAATATACTTTTGTAGACTGTTGTTCTCTTTAGGACTGTTTCCAGCTTTGCACCCTGTACTGCTGGGATAGATGTCAGATCTCCTAAACCTGAAATGGATTTAGAGGGTTTGAGAATAATGTTATGGTAAATATGTATACTTTATTTTACCAGCCCAACTCTTTGTTTTCCTGGTTGTGGTTATAAGGAGATAGTTTTTTACATGAAAGAGCAGACCCATGAATGTTATCAGTTCTCGTACCTGACGTGGTGGTAGTAGTAGTCGCAGCAGCAGTTGTGTTGTCGTGTACAGAGACCTTTCATGTCCTATCAACTTGCCACATAGAAACATTATAAATGAAAATGTATTAAAAATCGTCAGATTTAAACTAACATGTACAAGCTGAAGAAGTAAACATGTCCCTTACTACTGTAAATCTCAGCTCATTGAAAGTTAATTCAACAAGGTAGCACCTCTTAACTTTTTACAATCTGTTTTCATGTGGCCCTTTTAATTAATTAATTAATTAATAAATAAATATTAGAAAATTATAATAAAGTCCTCACATTCTGTCAGATGAGCTACATTAAATATTATTTGGTAGAGACAGCAACAGTAATGGTAATGTTTTGACATGCTTACCTAGTGCTTACAGGGATTTGTCCCAACTTACTTGCGACCCAGTTCTGGATAAGTAGTTTTGGAAAATGAATGGAGGGGGGTATTTTACAATATGATTAGAATTTATTGGGCTTGATAATGTTACGTTGAGAAATAATGGTACACTTGGAGGTTTTCAATGTTATCTAATGAAATGATCTTTCGAAAATGGACCCATCCCCCACTTTTGAAGAAATAAAGGTTGTTGTGTTCCCTCGCCCTGAGAAAATCATAGTCCTCCTACAAGCTCCAAATCTCTCAACTTCAGGGAATACAATATATGTATGCTTCTTGGGGTTAATAAATTTTAAAATTTTAATTTTACTGTTAGATATTTATATCCCTCATATATAAAGTCAATACTGGGGCCAAAATTTAATTTCAGAGCTCTGGAGTTGTGAAGTAGCAGAGCTAACCACTGACCTTTATGTTCTCCTTGTGTATCTGTGGGGTTTCCTTCTTCATTTCTAATATGTGCAGAATAGGATAAGTTAACTGTTAAGTCAGTGTTAACCTATTGTATGTATACGTGGTTGTGTCCTGTTATGGACACCCACCAACCGAATGCTGCCTAGTTCACAAAGACAAGCTGACAATCTTCAAAATTTTGTGTATTAAGTTGACTCATAAGTATATGTTTGCCTGTAGTGAGTAAGTAAGAGTGTGTTGTGGTGATCGGATACCTCTTTTAAGGTTTGTTCTTGCTTTCATTTTGTGCTTCTAGGATAGGCTCCAGCCATCTGAGCCTCAGTTGGATTAAGTGGGGTTGAAAATGCATAGGCAAGTTACATTTACAGCCAAGTTTGAAACTTGTTGAGAATTTTGAAAGTAATTGAGAAGCATGATGTAAAAGTAACATCAAACTGTGTCTATATTGAGTCAGACTCATTTGTCATGTATCCTGTACACTAAAGCATTTTTTATTATGAAGAATAATTGTTAAAATACAGAGAAAACAGCTGTCGGTTAAGTCTTAATTGAGTGTTAAATTATGTGGAATATATTTGTCCACATTCCTTCTGTTGTCCTTAGTAACTTTTAATATTACAAAAACAGTTATGTAGACCTCACAGGAGGAGCACTTCTGTAGAAGCATTTACTGGAACAGGTGTGAAGAGAGCTGTTGGAGAGAGGGTGTTGGTGATGACACTGGTCACAGGCTGTTTCCAAGATCTTAATCATATACATTTGAAAGGTTATATGTGGTAATATATATTGTCTTTCAACAGAAGCTCATAATTGAGATGCTAATAGAACTCACAGCCACATAAAGGTTTCTTTTGTTCTGTAAAACTGATCATTTTGAAGTTAGTTGTCCTGCTGTGGTAGAAATCCTTTTTTAGAGTGCATTTGCATTATTGTATGCTAAGGTCTCTGATTTTCTTTTAAGTAAAAATAAGCATGTTTGCAGATAATTTGGAACACCTGCTTGATAGGTCACTTTAGAATACAGAAGACATAAGAGCATTTGTTTTTATTGTGAAATTGTATCACCATACTTTTCTCCAGTTAAATGTCTCGAGAGAGAATAATTTTGGATAATGAAATTTAGTTTAATGCTTTTCAAGTGAGAAGTACAATATGTGGTTTAAATTTATTGTGCACTCTGCCCTCAAGTGTTTTTTTTTTTTTTTTTAACCAGGTGAGCTGAGGGAGAGATCAGATTATCAAAACAAATGCAAGTAGAAGGTATTAGCATCTTGTTACATAAAGATCAGTTTTGTTAAAGTGTCAAAGGTCATTTTTATTGTGAGGCAAACTGAGATTCTGAAATGAAACAGCGGCCATTCTACCTTTCAGTTCATTAATACATTAAGTAATTCTTAAATACAGGGTGTAATAGTTTGGAATGGCATAAATGGAATTTCCTCTTTTTAACTGCAGGCCTGTCCTTTGAAGTGATATCTTTTAATTTAGGTGGCTTTCAGAAGAACCTGTGGTGTCTAGTTACTTGGAATATGTGACCTCTGACCTTTGTTACCTTGTGCAATATCCATCTTATTATGAATAAGGAGCCATGAAGAGAGACCCTTATTAAAGAAAATCCATTTTGCATTTGTGTCTGTCCTTGTGTGACAAAACCTGAATTGCTGGTAATGTTCTTATGTGAAGCATTGGTTTGTAACAAAAAATCTACATTGTAAGCTAAGAGGATTTTCAAGCACTCTTGAGTATTACTATTTACATGTCCAACTATGCCCATGTTTTTTAAATGTTAGTGGATCATGACAAAATATTTGCTGATGTCATTTGCAAAAAGAGAGCTTTCACTTCTTTTTTTGAAATTTAAAGAAAATGGCAATGTTTAGGTGACCAAGCAAGGTAACACTATTAATGCATAATAATTTTTCATTTGTTTGGTTTCTTATTATGCCAGGTTTGACTAAACTCTGAAATTTGCCATGTCTTTGTACATGCGCGCACATGCACACACACACAAAACCAAAATAAATTTGTGAAAGTTTGGGTCATAGGTCACATTCTTGCTTAGCAGTTGCATTATGTGACAGACTAAAGAATACTTTTGATGAAAAATGCCATTTTAGCTGGTGAGTTCAGATTCAGCTCAATATCCATCCATCCATTTTCCAACCCGCTGAATCCGAACACAGGGTCACGGGGGTCTGCTGGAGCCAATCCCAGCCAACACAGGGCACAAGGCAGGAAACAATCCTGGGCAGGGTGCCAACCCACCGCAGGGACACACACAAACACACCCACACACCAAGCACACACTAGGGCCAATTTAGAATCGCCAATCCACCTAACCTGCATGTCTTTGGACTGTGGGAGGAAACCGGAGCGCCCGGAGGGAAACCCACGCAGACACGGGGAGAACATGCAAACTCCACGCAGGGAGGACCCGGGAATCGAACCCAGGTCCCCAGGTGTCCCAACTGCGAGGCAGCAGCGCTACCCACTGCGCCACCGTGCCGCCCTCAGCTCAATATTTCCACACTAAATTTTGAATTACAACTAAAGAGTCCTCAAAATACTAGTATTGTTTCTTCTGTAGGTAACTTGTTGCATTTATTTACAGATCTGAATAGGAAATATCTTATTATTTACTTAAAAATAAGTGAAAATTGTTATTGCAAGCAACCCCCAATCATCAAAATAACAGCACCTTTTTTTTTTTTAATTAAAAAGCCACAAGTTTATGGAATGTGGTCAACTTCTACTGAAACCTCACTGAAGCAGTTGGTTAATAACACTATCATTTAATTCTAGTGATGCTTCTTTTATTAGTAAACTTGAATGTCATCTGCATAAAATTAAATGTGATTTATTAGTTTCAGAGAATACTTTGTAATGGAAACATATAGGGATAAAACAGTGGAGTGCTGATCTCGGGACTGAGTCCTCAGGGATGCCATTTTTAACTTTAGAAATAAATTGTGGAGCACTGTTCATACTGAAAACTGGATAAGAATTAAACCATTAAACCACCCTAACATAATTATTAAGCATCTGTAATATGTGGTAAATTATGTCGAAAGCTGTGCTTAAATTGAAAAGCACAACAATCATAGTAATTCCTTCATACCTTGTTTTATAAGGTTGTGATTTGAATGGTATTCATACTGAATCTTGCATAATCAGAATTTAACTGCATGTGTCTTCTGGGGGATACACTGATTACAAAACATTAGGGAACACTTGATCATCACAGTGTAACACCAAGTCAGTTAAGCTTCAGGGATATTAGTCTGCCCAGTTAGGAAGTTTTAGGCCAGGTTTCTACTTCATGAGACGTGATGCATGCCCCAGTGGACGCTACTGCTACGCAAGCGTTTTACTGTTTATACTTACGCGCGTACTTTTAAATCTGGAAGAAACCACCAGGTGGCAGTGTGAGATATTATCATGGTGAGAACAGGTTTGGCTTCATGTGTTGTGAATTGCCTGGAACAGCCATTAAAATCGTGACATCTTGCCGCAGTATCTCTGAAAAGGATGTTTAATGAATAAATCCATTAATCCAGGGATGTGCCCATTCCAGCTAGCGTTGGGCATGAGGCAGAAACAATCCCTGGATGGGGCATCAACTCATCGCAAGGTGAATACAAGCACTTGCATACACTAGTGTCATTTTAGTGTCACCAAATCTGCATATCTTTGTAAGGAAACCAGAGCACACTGGAAATGTAAACATGTAAACTCCTGGCAGGAAATACCAGCGACTTGACTCCCTCCGAGACAGCAGTGCTACCGCTCCATCACCATGTCGCCCCCATGTGTGTAATTATTAACAGTATTCATTATTTAAACAAAATTAATGATTTATCTGTAAATTGTAACATACATACTTTAATGCATTTCATCATGAAAGTGATATCAAGTATAAATCTAAGGATTCTAAATGTCAGAGTTGGAAGATCATATATTTAATGTGTTCTGTGTGGTGATCTATTGCTGTTGCTGTCAGGTCAGGAGGAAGCCCCAGAAGCTCATAGCGATGAACAACTGGGATGACTTTTACAACGGTCTGCTTTAATAATAAACAACGAGGTTAAAGTGGACATTTTGAGATTAAAGCCAAAATTTCCACTTTAATCACAAAATACACCTTTTCACCATGTCCTTAATTTTTTTTTTTTTTTCTCTGTGGCTCAAATACAGCGCTGTACATTATGTTGCTGTTGTGAAGTTGCAAAACAAAAAAAAGGTATGTGAAACTTTTAAAATGTATTGTGTCATTGCGATCGGGAATATGCGACGCTTGAATATAAAAGCACCACAAATGCATTTGTATGTCGGCATTTTGCTTCACCACATTGAACCACATCAAACATCGAAGCGCGCACGTCAATCCCGTAGGATCCCCAAAGTGGCTTTCTGTCACATGTAGATAGTAAACAGAGACTCTGACGTCACATTCCAACTTTTATCACACTGTGCTCCCCGACTTTTTGCTGGTACTGCATTTTGCACACGTGTTGCATTAATTTCTGAGGACGTGCTCAGAGGACGCGACAAATGAACAATGGGAACATGTGACAGCCGTGATGCGTGTGTGTTCTGAGCGTGAAGTATAAATGAGCCCTAAGCGATTGTGAATCAACTTCACCTGCTTTGGTGCAAATGAAAGTGACAACAGGTGCACAGAAGAGGCAAAAGCAAGACAACCCTTGATAAGGGAATGGTTTTGCAGATGGTGTTCAGACATTTGCTTTCTCATTACCCTTCCTGACTGATTTTTCTCTAGTTTTGCATTTTGCTAGTGTTCTTGTGACCACTGGTAGCATGAGGTGGTATCTGCAGCCTATTCAGGTTGCACAGGTTTTCTGGCTCCTCCAGGATGGCACATCCATACATGCCGTCTCAAGAGCATGGAGTAGATACCAAGAGACAGGCCAGTACACAAGGAGAGCTGAGGTTACGTGCAGGCCAGTCAATAGCATCAACGCATCATCCTGCACCAGTTGGAACCCATGTAAAGGAAAAACCTTATGAAGCACTTCTTTGGACATAAATCATTCTTAGCATGATGTACACTTTCCAGTTTTCGCTGGAAAAAAGTGCAGCACAGTATGTGACAACTTAGGTATGGTAAAACCTTAAAAATGATAGAGTAGCTTAGTTTAACAAATAGTTATCTCTATTATAAAAGGAAATCTTGGAACAAGACTTTCTTGGAGATAATTTCAAGTCCCGCGAGACGAGACTTTTTGCCAAGAGATTTTGATAAGTCCCGCCCTCCTCCATTCCCATGGTCCAATCACTTCTCATTCGTGTGAAATGCTATTGTCAGACGCAGTTCCTGCGCTCTCGGCTACAAGCAGGGTCGGAAATAAAAGACAGAAGAAGACAAAGTAGAATGTCGTAAAGAGGTTCAGAAACATTGGCGCGATACACATGCAGAGCAGGTTAGAGATTATGAAAGTACTAAAATTCGAAAGTCTCAAAAACTGATAGTAAAGATCGCATTAGCAATAACAAATGGAAATTACTTGGTGAAATAACGGAACTACAAAAAGAGATTGAATATATGGATGTAGGTGATATGACAGAAGTATGTAGATATTGTTCGTCTTTAAACTTTAAGTCGGATACTTGTAGATCATCTAATTTGTGTTGCCGTCAGGGAAAAGTAGTGTTTCTTGCCAATGAAGAGGCATATCCATGAGAATTAAGATTTGTTGTTTCGTGAAAGTGAAATCCACATACGTGTGCTGTTGAGACGCGAAGTGGCTGGCGCATAGCACCCGCCCGGGGATTGGTGAGCGAAGCAAGCAGGGGGCAGAGCCACGTAGTTTATTTACAAAACAATTATATTAACAAAATATAATATAGTATTAACAAAATCAACTTGTATAATATTGTAACAACCAGTGTAATAAGTAAATACAATTCAGAGGAACTGGAGTTTTACTTGGAGTCTTCAGCGCCCTATCTTATACTCCTTTTTCTGGGTTATGGAGCACACCTCCAAAACAATAAAGGAAAGCTTTCCCTACCAATAATTATCTCCTGTCACTTACATTCTGTATTTCTCTCTACCGCAAACACTCCTGCTTATTGTTTCCTGACTCCCTACTCAAAACTTCCTTCTGTCACATGTTCCTTTTTCTCCTAAATTCTCCTATCACTCAACAAAAGAGAAAAGCAATGAAATGCTATTAAAACTGTAGGTACATAAGCTGCAATTCGAAATCACAGTGTCAGTTAACATGTGGCACTGGTGAAGAACACTATGTGCTAGCACAAGTGGGAGAGTTGTTCCAAAGTGCACAGCTCGCAGCTTACTGCAAAGCAGTAGGGATAGGTAGGCGCTAGTATGTGCAATTCCAGCGAACCACCCCAATGGTTAATGGAGACTAATGGTTAATTGAGTAATAGATTATCGAGGTTTTACTGTAACTGTAAGACCATACAAATTTGTTAAAGTGAATTCAATAAACGTTCGCTATTAAGTGTGTGTTTTATATAATTGAGGAGACACAATCTAACTATACATTGTATGTGTTTTAGTACACCGTATAGGATTGTGTACAGACAAGAACAAAGTAGTTCTTTAAGTTGCACCCCATAAATGTTACAATTTAATTTTGTAATCTGTCTATTTTAAACCTCAGATGTTACTTATAGAGGCACATACTGCAGGTGTGATCAGCCATTACAATGAGTCAAAAATATTGGGGCTGGGGTCAATAGCAAAGTGCTTGCAGAGTTCAGTGATTAACAATCAATAAATAACTCAAAAGTAGGTGAAACTAACTCTGCCAACAGTGAAGCAGCACATGATCCTCCTGGATGTTTGAAAGGTGCAGATTGGCTGTGTGTGTGTGTGTATAGCAGGTTTGTTAAAAGAGGTCATCAAAGTGTACATTTTGGTGTTATGCAGAATAAATTAAGTCCGGTTTCTCAGAAATATGATTGTAGTACAACATAACCCTTGTGTAGACATTCTGCAGCAGTGGTTCGATTTCTGAAAGTAAATCTGAAGTTTACATAATATTTGCTGTTTGAATTCTAAAATATGCGAGTCCTCAAACACAAATACAGAGAAGAACTTTGGAGGGTATTGGAAGATAAACAGGAAGAAGGCCTAATATTTGAGGTTTAATTGTGATCGGAATTCAGAAGTTTGCCTGCAAGGAGAGGTATTGAAATGATTGGATATGTTTAAATACCTAGAATCAGAACTCCATTTATCTTTATTCATCTATTAATTTATCTATTCACTTTACTAGCATAAAGTTTTACACTGCTGCCTAACTCTCTTTCTCAGGGGTGGGGGTTGATTTGTTTTGAACCTTTTTTTTGTAAAACTTGAGTTGTGTATGGAATATTTATTTTATTAAAATCAATAAACTTAAAAACTCAAATCAGTGGTATCCCAAGATGGAGTTAGATGCAAAGGTAACCCACAGAGTGCAGTGTGAATGGAAAAAAATTGGAAGAATTTATTAGAAGTGTTGTGTGATCAAAGAATTAAGGGGAAGGTTAAAGGTAGTTTTTATGATTGTGGTAAGACCAGTTGTGGTGTTGTGCAAAGACCTGGGCAGTAAAGGGAGAGCAGGAGAAAAAGCTGTTTGTGTCAGAAATGAGAATGTTAAGTTGCATATGTGGAGTTACAAAGAAGTACAGAATAAGAAATGAGACAGGGTACAAGAAAAGCAAGAGAGTGAAGTACAGCAAAGTATACTAAAGTGGTATGGACATGATGAGGGGAGACAATGAATATGTAAGCAAATAAGAGATGTAATTTGAAGTATAGAGGAGGGGACAGTTTGGGAGGACAAGGTAGATTGAAAATAAAAGATTTGAAGGAAAGGGTCTAACTGGGGATGAGGTGCAGAACCAAACTGTGGAGAGGGTAGATCAGGCACATCAAGCAGACTTAGAAGTAAGAAGAGATAAAGAAGAAGCTTGTCATCAAACCCAACAAATGCCATGTCGATTGCAGTTTGTGTTGTGATTTTTTTAAATTTTTTTTTTATTTTTATTTTTTTATAAATATTCTGCAGTGATATTTACTGTCATTTCAAACCATTCCATTGTCGTATCTGATATAGGGGCATTTTTTTCTTCCCTTGTTGTTGTCATCACCCTACTGAAAGACTCGCTATGAACAAGTGTTTCATCAGATTTCTTCATGAGTGTGCTGCTGCTATAGTATTTTTTTAAACACTTAGCTCACATTTTGGGTATCATTACTATATTCCATGTGTCTAAGTGGAATTTGTGCATTCTTACCAGGCCTGTGTGAGGTTTCCCTCTGGAGGCTTTGATTTTTCTGCCCACTGGCCACCCCAGTTGTCATTCTGCCATGCACCCTTAGCTAGCTGTTTGTATGCTCCCTGCCTACTAATACACAGTGCAGTGTTCTACCTGACACAGAGGGGGTTCTTTTGACATCTTCTGAGTCTCCAGTGACTTCTTTTTAACTCTGTTTTTGAAAACCTATATTTAAAAAGAACTGACTTGGTTATAAAACTAAATGTCTAAATTAAAAGATTGATTTTACATGTAATCACTTTAAATTTAAGCATAGGAGTTAAAGCATTTTGTATACACTTTTTTTATAAAAATGACTGTTCCTGACTAGAAATAAAATTGAATCAAAAATACCCCTTAGCTAGAAAGTGTAACAAGAATAAAGATTGAAATGCACATTCATACCTTGATTGGTGTATATACAGTATATAAATATACACTAATGGCCATTAAAATTACAACACCCTGAAAGATGCAAATATCAAAGTGATATTTATGTGGCAGGTTACTTATGATACCTGGCAAACATTATTAATAATACAGGTTGGTCATGCATGTGGAACACACAATATTCAGTATTTGGTGCATCCACCTTGGATGGAAAGTACTGCTTATATGCAGTCTGTCATGGACAGGAAGAGATGTTGTATTTGTGTGTATTGGGCATAGGAAAAGCAATATATGCATGTATTACAATTGTAGAATGACATTCCATGCAGCATCTATACGATCCTAGTGTTCATCTGTTGTAGCCACTGGTGGTTTCTGGCATGCCAGTTGTCGTCTCACCATGTCCCAGACATGCTCAATGTGGAACAAATCATAAATATGTGGGCAAGGGTAAAAGTGGCATATACTGGTCAAGCTACAAACCATGTTTAGGAGACAGGAACCGGAGTGAAACCCAGTGATACCCCATACCATGATACCTGGTGCTGGGTTTGTATGGACCTTCAAAATGCATACCTTTGGGAGTCTTTCGCCACAGTGCACCATTCATGGATTCTTCCATCATGATAAATTGAACTGGAACATGTCCAAAAACACAATGCTATGCCAATCATCTTGGCACCATCCAGTTGCAGGCAGATATGGTCGAGGATCAAATGTATCTGAAGCAATGGGTGCTGAGCAAGAAGGCCCCACTGCTGCAGACATTATCAAACCATGCTTCTGGACACCTGTTGACATGTGACAGATATCAGCTATTGGGCTGGGGTGATGTGGCTTTTTGGCCATATGCGTAAGATGTCTGTCCTCCTGTTTGTTTGTGCATCAGGGTGCTTCAGACCCTTTATTCAGTGACACCATACTCTTATCAGTTTGCTCTCATTATGTCCATCTTGAGTACCAATGTCCCGAAAGGATAATCCACATTCCCACAATTCTCCCTTGCCTGAAATTTGGGAGCTGGATGTTGGTCTGTCATAATATTCACCTAAAAGTACACTGACTGCTAACAGTCACTCAGTGAAGTTTCCTTTGCAGGCACCTTTTACATCCACTGTGGGAAAGTCCAGGAGACATAAATTGTGTGCATAACTTGCATGTGTTCTGTACTTGTAGTAATCATTTTCACACTCAGCTGTGACCTATGCATTCTACTAGTTTTGGACAGATGTGTTTTCCCTGCATTGCAAATTTAATTGTCAGCAATGTACAGTATATACATAGTGTATGAATATATACATGTATGTACACTGTATTTAAGAGTTCAGTGAATGACCTAAGAAAGTGCTTAAACAAGGGCCTTCTAGTGTAAAATCCACAAAGCCCATTTTTGTTAATTTTTTTTTTTTATTTACTGTTAAGTCAGGTACAATCTGGAAATCTAGTTTTCTGTTGGTGAAGATAATTGCAAAAAATCCTACCAAAAGCTGTGAGTATTGTACATTCCAATTATGTTCTCAGCTTTAACATGAAATGGTTTGAGTATTCTCAGTGAGGCATGTGTTATTTAATAACATTCTCAAAACATTGAAGTAATTAAAATACATATTTTAATTATTCGGCTTAAATATCTTGTGTGTCCTACAGTGTTATGCTGTTTTCTGTTAAAGTATAAACACAGACAGTGTCTGGCCTTCTACAGGATGTCTATGGTTGTAAAGGTCCTGCAAAAGTGTGTGCCAGCAGGATGCCATTCCTTCTTAACAGAGGCAGTATCTAAACAAATATTGTTTTTCTTCCATGAAGGGTAAATGTAAATGCTTTTCCTGTGACATCAGGCACCCTCCACTGTTGCACACTGGCTCTTTGTAGCAGCTTTAGTTCTTGTCAGCAACATTATGTAACAGGTTTTTGCTTGGCCCCAGTGTACTTTGTTGTATGAGTTCGGGAGCTAATTGAAAAAATGGAACTTTTTTTTCAACCCTCCATCTCCAAGTACTGTATCTCTGGGCCAGTGATTAGGAGATTTTGTATATTTAGGTTATACTGTACTTAAAGGTTGTGCCAAAGATGAGATTGGCATTACAACTTTGTGTTTATTGTTTATTGAACTTGCATTTGCCATAAATTACATTTAACTAATCAGTATCGGAAAAGCCTTTATAATACAGATAAAAATAAGAGTAAGAGGAAATTGTACACTGTACACAAGTTGAGTTGCTCATACCAAAGTTCATTTAATCTTTTTCTGTTTAAAAATTAATTGCAAAAGTAAACTGTTTAAATTGAAAGGGAAGGCATCAAAACTATGCTAATAAGGGTCTGGATGTTTCAGTTCTATTGTGGATCATTTGAAAATAGAGTTAACATGTTATTTGTTTTCAAATAAATTGTAATTAGCCTTCTAGTCCTTGGGGAACAGAATATACTTAAACATTCAAATGTTTAATTCTATTAAATTTTATTTACTATTTCTTCATAAGCTGATATGGACTTTGTACATAGTGTACAAGACTCTTTGCTTCTGGTGTGTGTTAGTTATTTTTATCACTATATAACAGTTCTGAAGTAAAGGTATTAGCATATACCATCTTTTTAATGCATTTCATATATTTACTTGATTATTTTTTTACAGTGACTGTAGTTCAGTGGTTGCAACTCATATTTTAAAAGACACTTTGGTTTTTTCTTGGATTTTGTTTTTTTAGAAATTGTGAAAAAAATTAAATGTTGCTGCTTTATGGATGACTGCAACCCATCACTAGCCAGCTCCAATACAGAATATAGACCGATATATAGAAAACAATTTATACTGTCAGTTTCCCCCCCCCCCCCCCCACATTTCCAAAAACATAATGTAATCAATCCATGAACGCAAAAGGCACTACTAAAAGGTTGATTGGGAAGTTGTCTGATATTTTGTTGTGAAAACCATTGTTACTAGTCTCAACATTATTGTGGTCATAGTTATTATCAAGGGGTGCATGACCTCTTTCTCTTTGCACAATAGCTGAGTATTGAAATATTTAATCTAGAAAATTAAGAATAATTTAGAATGTTTAGAGTGAACAATTGCAGCCTTTATTTAGGTATTAAGCAGCAATTGTGTTAATATAAGATTGTAGAGGTTAAACATTCCTTAAGCAAGCAGATCCTGGTTTGCTAAAGCAAGATTATATTCTTGATTTATTTGCAAACTATGCTTTGTGCATTCTTGGTAATAACAAGAATCCTGTTTATGTGAAGGGTGAGCATATTTCATTTTGTTCTGTACTGTATATGTATATAAGAATTGTTACTGCTTTAATTATTTCAAAATATATTTAGCTTAAATGCGTTTTAAAATATTGTGGCTTTAATGTAGCCAAATATTTCTTGTATTTCACTGAAACAAAATCTAAATATTGCCAATAATCAAATGTGAAATATATGTAGCATACTTTACACTGTAATTGATTTGTTCTTAGCGGAGGATATAAATTTCTTGTATGCTGTTTGTCTTTTAAAGGATAATACTACATGAAGGGGAAACTGCAGTTGTGTTTTTTTTTTTTGTATACAGTAGAAACCTGAAACATGAAGCATGAATTTTGGAAAAATGTATAATATGTTGAGGTAAATCTTATGTAAGAGGATACACTTGCTTTTGGGACTTTTGTTGTACAATATGGGCTCGTGTTTTGTTGAACATACATTCCTTTTTATTTAGAGTTCTGTGTATTTATTGTATTACTTGCAAATAGAACAAAATGCTGGGGCAAGCATTTAACATTTCTATGATGTAAAAAAAATGCAAGGGTTATGAACTACATCTAAAAATAGTGCATAGTAAGTGACAGCATGTTCTTCAAAGCTTAAATCTAAGATTTATCAAAAAAAAAGGAGATAAAAGTCTTTACCCTTAGTATTTGATAAAGTAAATAGATACTTTATTAATCCTAAGGGGAAATTCACATACTCCAGCAGCAGCATACTGATAAAAAGCAATATTAAAGAGTGATGAAAATACAGGTATAACAGACAATCACTTTGTATAATGTTAATGTTTACCCTCCCGGGTGGAATTGAAGAGTCGTATAGTGTGGGGGAGGAACGATCTCCTCAGTCTGTCAGTGGAGCAGGACAGTGACAGCAGTCTGCCGCTGAAGCTGCTCCTCTGTCTGGAGATGATACTGTTCAGTGGATGCAGCGGGTTCTCCGTGATTGACAGGAGCCTGCTCAGTGCCCGTCGCTCTGGCACAGATGTAAAATTGTCCAGCTCCGTGCCTACAATAGAGCCTGCCTTCCTCACCAGTTTATCCAGGTGTGAGATGTCCCTCTTCTTTATGCTGCCTCCCCAGCACACCACCTTGTAGAAGAGGGCGCTCTCCACAACCGTCTGATAGAGCATCTGCAGCATCGTATTGCAGATGTTGAAGGACGCCAGCCTTCTAAGGAAGTATAGTCGGCTCTGTCCTCTCTTGCACAGAGCATCAGTATTGGCAGTCCAATCCCAATTTATCATCCAGCTGCACTCCCAGGTATTTATAGGACTGCCCCCTCTGCACACAGTCACCTCTGATGATCACGGGGTCCATGAGGGGCCTGGTCCTCCTAAAATCCACCACCAGCTCCTTGGTTTTGCTGGTGGTCAGTTTTAGGTGGTTTGAGTCGCACCATTTAACAAAGTCCTTGATTAGGCTCCTATACTCCTCCTCCTGCCCACTCCTGATGCAGCCTACGAGAGCAGTGTCGTCGGCGAACGTTTGCATGTGGCAGGACTCCAAGTTGAATTGGAAGTCCGATGTATATAGGGCTGAACAGGACCGGACAAAGCACAGTCCCCTGCGGTGCTCCTGTGTTGCGGACCACAATGTCAGACCTGCAGTTCCCAAGATGCACACACTGAGGTCTGTCTGTAAGATAGTCCACGATCCATGCCACCAGGTATGAATCTACTCCCATCTGTCAGCTTGTCCCTAAGGAGCACTGTAAGACACAACCTTCTTTTAATCTTTTTTTTTTTTTTTTCTTTTCCCCTTCATCTATAGCATCTTGAAGTGGTTACTTAGTACACAGAGACTGCTATGATTTACTAGAATTGTATTCTTAATTTCCTCCTTTAGTTTTTGTCTTTGTGTTTATTGCTACAGGAAGTACAGTAAGTACAGGTCTACTTGTAGTTTTCCCATTTCTTGTTCAAAAGTAACTCTAGTGGAGCTAGTTAGTGAAGAAGATGAGCTACTTGGCCTGTTAAGTTTCAGAGTCAGGTAGCATAAAAAATGGGAAAACATTTTTCAATGCAAACAAAGCTTGCTGACTATTTTGTAATTTTTAAGTTTGGTTGCATGTTGAGTAAGTATTCAGCTATCAATTATTTTTGCAATGGTATGTTCTGCCTCTCTTTCGGAGGATTTATTGAGTAATTTTATCATAATATATCAGAAGAATGGTTTTAACTTTATTAAATTAAACAGTCCATTTTCTTTTCCTCTTAAATGTGCCATTTTCAGAACATGTATTCCATAAGAAACAAAGTATGAAAAGTAAAGGAGTAAATAGAAAGCGAGAGTAAGTAATGCTTTTGGGGGTCCTCAGTTAGACAGGTCTAATACTATGTAAGACATGTTGCAAGAGTAGGCTCTTCTGAAATGTTCCAGTATGTGTTATTTGGGACTTACCTGTAATGTAAAAAAAAGAAGTCATTTGTGCTGAGTGTACTGCAGGCCTTGCTCATCTTTTGTATGCATAAGTGACTGCCTAGTTGATAGGACATCTCACAGCCTTCCTTCTGTTTATTTACTCACATTGCCCCACATTGTTTAGCGGGTTTTTCTGGCTTTCGCTCAGACTCTAGACACTTCAGTTTTGTCTGTCCTCTTTTATTCACTCATACTTTGCTTATACTAACATAGGCTGATGAGATCTGTTGTTTGCTTCCATACTACCTCTTTCTTGCACTGTCATCTACTCATGCACATCTGCTTCATCACCTCTACAACAGTCTTCAGCTACTATTCTACATGATTTTCCTCCTAGCTCATGTCCTTATATATATATAAATTTTTTTTTTTTTTTTTCCCCGCTGAATGCAAAGCCGAATTATCCTTGTTAATATCTTTCTCTCATTTGTGGATTTTTCTGAAAACCTTTCCAAAAATAGTCAGTTCCATCTCTACCCTGTGGTACTAGGCTCTGCAGTTGGACACACTTGCTCATGCTTATAAACCCACATTGATATGGAAATTGTACATTACTCTGTTTAGATGTGTGTGGATGCATGTACAGAAACAACAACATATACTGTAATATAAGTCAAATTTTAACATCCCCGTATAATGTGTATGTGTGTGTATTAAAATGAACTATGCATTGTTGAAACTTGTTTTTGAAACTTTTCTCTTTTACTGTATGCTTAACATTGTTTTTTTGTATATGTAACATATGGCATAATAATTTACTTTTAGTGCATTGTAGTTTTAAATCTCTGAGCTTGTACTCAATAAAGGACAATTTACAAAAATAAGTTTAATCTAAGTATGGGTTCCTGCTTCTGAATTGTTTTTCATTGCATGTAATAGATTTGGGAAATAATATCCTGAAACCCACTTAATCCAGTTGTACACTGTTTTGAGTTAAAGGTATAAGCTTCCATACTTGTGTGTAAATCCATTGAGTTATACTGGTTGAAAATTCTGTAGTTAAAAGTATTGGTCCATTGATTTACAGATTGGCTCTTCACTCGCTGCTTTAGGATTCATGTTTCCCATCTGAACCTAGTTCATTTCACTCATGACTATAAAAGGTGCTTCACCATCCATTCAGGTTGACGATGAGCAAGAAGATCTTGATTTGACTTGTTAGTCTGAAGGTCTTTTACTTGGTCCGTTGGCTTTGGCCCTTAGGATCTCTCATGGATTCCTTGATGTTCCTGCTCCTCCTGTTCTTTTCACTTTCATTTCTGTCTCCCAAAATTAGCTGAAAGGGTGTGTTTGGACCCTCTCTTTGGAAGAAGGGCTGTGTAATTTCTGGAAATAGTTTATTTCGCCCTTATCCTTATTGTTCATATTACATTTTAACTTGTCAGTTCCTGTCTACCTCATATCAGTCCAGACGTTTTGTGAAGTCTGACTTCCATTTTTCACTGGTCATTACTGGCAAAGGTCTGTGTGTTTCCAAGTGCTTTCGAGTAAATGTATGTTGAAAGCATTGCATACAAGGCATTTTAGAGTGTTCAGATTAGACATTTTAATTGTCTTTCACATTATGGTGATTGCTAACAGAAGAACGGCCATTGTCACTTCTTTTCTGCTGTGCATTGCTTAAAAAGTCAGATCATCTCTCTGTCTGTCCTGCAATCAGTTTGTTGTGTGTTTTTTTTCTCTTTTTTTTCTCTCCCCTTCCTCTGTTCTTAGTTACTATTTGCCAAAAATTGCTTGACCTTTGATTATATTCTTCAGTTTCTGCTAGAGAGATTAGCAAGATTAGTGTTATTAGTATAACACTTCGTAAATGAGAATGCAGTTATGTGTTTCATGTATACATTTCTGTATAAACAGTCATATTTTAATCACTTATACTGTGTATGAGCTAGTAAAAGCAGTGCTGCTTTTACCTTCATTGCGGCAACTGCAAAAATAATTGGAGCGACTTAAGCCTGTGCAAAGTAAGTCCAGTCCATTCCCTATAAAATGAAAGGAAATGCACAGTTCAGCATTTATTTTTGACTCTGGTTTCAGTTTCTTATAATTGGTCAATATTTAAAAAGTTATTGATATTTGCAGTTGCAATATTTTTTTTTTTTTTTTTTTTGTAGACTCTCTATTAGATTGTATAATGACCGGTATTGAAATTTTTTCTTAAGTCAACAGAAATGTGAATATGGACCAACCCAGAAATTTATTTTAGGATACTATTAATCTGTTGAATTCAGTATAAAAATCTGTGGCATGTTGAATGAACTGCAAAGTTAATTAAGAACTCCACACCAATGCCTTCAGTAAATTAGGCTTTGAAAATAACAGCCACTAAACAATAATCTAATGCATATGTTCGAGGCATAGTTTTAGTTTTATATGTTGAGTAAGAAATATGCAATTGGTATTTCCAGAAAATTTTATATAGGGTTTTCTCATAAATCCACCAGCAATGACAGGTTTATTTTGTAATTGTTCTGCAGATATCGGTACATTTAAGTGATAAATAAATAATCGTGAGGGTACTCTATGGGAAGTGGAGGCTTTAGTTATTTTGTGCCCTGATAAAGTGGTCTTGTATAACTTTTAAGGTCACATTTATCAAAGATTGATACTTGCATTGTATCATATAATCCTTTTTTGAACTGTACTTTGCAAAGCAGTTGTCCTGTAATGGTCTTTATTGCTGTTTTTACAAATGGTACACATTTTTCTCATTTTATTTTGGGTGGCACCAGATTTTTTCCACATTTTATTTTCAATTTATTTTCTCTTATTCATAACTGGAATGCATTATTCCTGTGAGCTGGGAGCAAATGTATAGTTTAACCAACATATTTGTTATTTACTTTAAGTATGCTTATTTGAGTTAAGAGGCCTTTAGTTTTTCATTTCATTAAAAGCTATATTTTATTGCTTGGTCTAGTGTATATATTCACAGAATATTAACATGTCCTTGTGGAGCTTTTTTAATTTGAGCTTTCATTGACATGTTTGATTTATTGCTTACTGATTGCTTAGTTATGTTCTTGTTCAATTACAATTGAATTTCTAAACTATTTGCAGAAACATTTTGTTTTTGTTAAATTTTAAGTGTGTTACATTTTTCTATTTTACATAGATATTTTAGTTTCAGGTTTTTAGTAAGATCAACCCAAAATGCTTATTTACTGATTAGTGAGGATAACAGATGCAAACTGCTAATGGTTTTTGTTTATTTTGTCAGGTATTTTTGCATTGATTGAACTTTGCTGTTTTTATTCGGCCATATTTGGTGTTTGGTGACGTAGCTGCCTTTGTTATTAATCCTTATTTAACAAATTGGTGCCTGGCTTAATGAATATTAGACACTGTATCAATCTTTTATTAATGTGTTCATGAGGAAAACTGAGGCTCAGTCATAAAATAGTCAAGTACATGCTTTGATTTATATGAGTTCTGGAAGCTTAGTTTTAATTTCAGAAATTAAGCACATTAAATAGGATTACAGCAAATCTGAAACAACGTGTTCAGAATTCTAAGCCGTAGAATGCTAGTTATAGAGGTTAAAAGCTTACTGAAAATATCTGCTTATGATGTTGAATTTTTGAAATAATGAGTGAACTAAAGGGAATTGTTCATATGCTTAGAAGATTTATCTGTAATGATGATGCATGCCTTTTTGTAATCATTTACATAGTATAGTACAGCACATGTATGTGTGTCTTATGTAATTGTAACATGCAAAGTTAAAGGTCTTGTGGCATAAAGAGCAAGGAAGCAATAGGTAAGGATACACTTTTAGTCTTATCGGTTGTCAGTGCATTACTACTGTAGTTCCCTCATGAGTGGTCATCATTTAGTAGTAATTAGTGAGAAATAATAAATATTGAATAGAAATTTTATAGTAGCTTTAGGTTAAGCCAAAGCAGTAACTGATATAGAGGTGCTGTACAAAATTTAAGTTTTGCATTTCAGATTTAAGCAGGACTAAATACAACCACTGGCCCATTGTATTTTGCTGTATGCAAGATAAGGCAGGTTCGTTCGCACAACTAGAACTTTCAGGAAATGGCTTATTTGGCAAGGAAAAAAGTATTGTCTGTTCATAGTATATTGAAGATGTGTGTAAGGCAGCTTTCATAAGAACACACTTCAATACATTTAAAAAAAAAAAAAAAAAAAAAACCTTGCAAGTAACCATAACTGCATTTAGAGTAAAATACAGAACATGGTTGCTTTTTGGATAATTCTGTGATGTTTTACTAAAATACCTTTCCCCATACAGTAGAGACACTAAACTGTGCAATATTGCAAATATTTTTGCAAACAATTCTAGTCTTCCCAGTCCCAGATAAGATTATTTTTAGAATAATTAGGTTGGTTCATGTGTGTGCCACCTCATGTTGCAGCTGTAAATATAAGGATTTGGATGTGACCCCTTATGTGGGAAAAGCTACAGTGGATACTAAAGACAAAAGAGATTTTGGTTAGAATTCCAAAAAATCCAAATTCCAAAAAAGTTGGGACAGTATGGAAAATATACTAATGCAAACCCCTCCTTTTTGTTTATAAATTTGTCTTGTAGACAAGGTATTTCATATTTTAACCAATTGATCCCTGCAACACTTCACTAAAAAGTTGTGATGGGGTAGTTTTAGATGTGAAACTGGTGAGGCAATTTAATCAACGAATATAAAGAGCCTCCAAAAATGCCTTCTCCTTCAGCAGCAAGGATGTTACATTTATTTATTTGGCTGATGCCTTTATCCAAGGTTACTTGCAATATTTATGATCAAATTGGTTACATTTTGGTTTTTTTAATTGGAGTACAGGTAGCTGAAGTGACTTGCTCAGGGTCACACAGTGTCAGTAGTAGGATTTGAACCCAAAACCTTGGTGTTTGATGTCCAAAGCTTTAGCTACTACACCATACTGCCTAGGATGGCTTGCCAATTTACCAACAGATCCATCAACGTATAATCCAACACTTTAAGAACAATGTTCCACAAAGACAAATTGGTAGTGTGCAGTATAATTAAAAGTATAAAAGAATGTGGTTAAATCTTGGTGCATAAAGGGCAAGGCCAAAAACCACTTTTGAATGCATGTGACCTCCAATCCCTCAGAGGTCAATGTCTTAAAAACCATCCTGCATTTGTAATGGATACCATGACCTGAGCTCGGGAATACTTCTGTAAACCTTTGTAAGTCAACACCATTCAGTGCTTGGACTTTGTCCCATCTCAGATAAAGTAGCACAGTAAAATTTGGTTTTGTAGTCCTTTGAGTCAATATTTCAAATATCCATCCATCCATCCATCCATCCTCTTCTGCTTATCTGAGATCGGGTCGCGGGGGGCAGCAGCTTGAGCAGAGATGCCCAGACTTCCCTCTCCCCAGCCACTTCTAGCTCTTCCGGGAGAATCCCAAGGCGTTCCCAGGCCAGCCGAGAGACATAGTCCCTCCAGCGCGTCCTGGGTCTTCTCCGGGGCCTCCTCCCGGTTAGACGTGCCCGGAACACCTCACAAGGGAGGCATCCTGATCAGATGCCCTAGCCACCTCATCTGACTTCTCTCGATGCGGAGGAGCAGCGACTCTACTCTGAGTTCCTCCTGGATGACTGAGCTTCTCACCCTATCTTTAAGGGAGAGCCCAGACACCCTACGGAGGAAACTCATTTCAGCCACTTGTATTCGCGATCTCGTTCTTTCGGTCACTACCCATAGCTCATGACCATAGGTGAGGGTAGGAACGTAGATCGACTGGTAAATTGAGAGCTTTGCCTTGCGGCTCAGCTCCTTTTTCACCATGACAGACCAATGCAGAGCCCGCATCACTGCGGATGCCGCACCGATCCGCCTGTCGCTCTCCCGCTCCATTCTTCCCTCACTCGTGAACAAGATCCCGAGATACTTGAACTCTTCCACTTGGGGCAGGATCTCTCTCCCAACCCTGAGAGGGCATTCCACCCTTTTTCGGCTGAGGACCATGGTCTCGGATTTGGAGGTGCTGATTCCCATCCCAGCCACTTCACACTCAGCTGTGAACTGATCCAGAGAGACCTGAAGATCATGGCCTGATGAAGCAAACGGGACAACATCATCTGCAAAAAGCAGTGACCCAATCCTGAGTCCACCAAACCGGACTCCCTCAACACCCTGGCTGCG
This sequence comes from Erpetoichthys calabaricus, assembly GCF_900747795.2. NCBI lineage: Eukaryota > Metazoa > Chordata > Cladistia > Polypteriformes > Polypteridae > Erpetoichthys > Erpetoichthys calabaricus. Next base: position 85,968,895 of record NC_041397.2, on the reverse strand, counting down.
CCTAGAAATTCTGTCCATAAAAGTTATGAACAGAATCGGTGACAAAGGGCAGCCCTGGCAGAGTCCAACTCTCACTGGAAATGGGTTCAACTTACTGCCGGCAATGTGGACCAAGCTCTGACACCGATCGTACAGGGACCGAACAGCCCTTATCAGGGGGTCAGGTACCCCATACTCTCGGAGTACCCCCCACAGGATTCCCCGAGGTACACGGTCGAACGCCTTTTCCAAGTCCACAAAACACATGTAGACTGGTTGAGCAAACTCCCATGCACCCTCCAGGACCCTGCTAAGGGTGTAGAGCTGGTCCACTGTTCCACGACCAGGACGAAAACCACACTGTTCCTTCTGAATCCGAGGTTCGACTATCCGACGGACCCTGCTCTCCAGGACCCCCGAATAGACTTTTCCAGGGAGGCTGAGGAGTGTGATCCCTCTGTAGTTGAAACACACCCTCCGGTCCCCCTTCTTAAAGAGGGGGACCATCACCCCGGTCTGCCAATCCAGAGGCACTGTCCCTGATGTCCATGCGATGTTGCAGAGGCGTGTCAACCAAGACAGTCCTACAACATCCAGAGCCTTGAGGAACTCCGGGTGTATCTCATCCACCCCTAGGGCCCTGCCACCAAGGAGTTTTTTGACCACCTCGGTGACCTCCGTCCCAGAGATGGGGGAGCCCACCTCCGAGTCCCCAGGCTCTGCTTCCTCATTGGAAGGCATGTTATTGGGATTGAGAAGGTCTTCGAAGTATACGCCCCACCGTCCCACAACGTCTCGAGTCGAGGTCAGCAGTGCACCATCCCCACCATATACAGTGTTGACACTGCACTGCTTCACCCTCCTGAGACGCCGGATGGTGGACCAGAATCTCCTCGAAGCCGTCCGAAAGTCATTCTCCATGGCTTCCCCAAACCCCTTCCACGCCCGAGTTTTTGCCTCAGCAACCACTAAAGCCGCATTCCGCTTGACCTGCCGGTACTTATCAGCTGCCTCCAGAGTCCCACAGGACAAATAGGACTCCTTCTTCAGCTTGACGGCATCCCTCACCTCCGGTGTCCACCAACGGGTTCAGGGATTACCGCCACAATGGGCACCGACCACCTTACGGCCACAGCTCCGGTCAGCCGCCTCAAAAATAGAGGCCCGGAACATGGCCCATTCAGACTCTATGTCCCCCACCTCCCTCGGGATGTGGTCGAAGTTCTGCCGGAGGTGGGAGTTGAAGCTACTTCTGAGAGGGGACTCTGCCAGACGTTCCCAGCAGACCCTCACAACACGCTTGGGCCTACCAGGCCTGACCGGCATCCTCCCCCACCATCGAAGCTTACTCACCACCAGATGGTGATCAGTTGACAGCTCCGCACCTCTCTTCACCCGAGTGTCCAAGACATGAAGCCGCAAGTCCAACGACATAACCACAAAGTCGATCATCGAACTGAGGCCTAAGGTGTCCTGGTGCCAAGTGCACATATGAATACCCCTATGCTTGAATATGGTGTTCGTTATGGACAATCCGTGACGAGCACAGAAGTCCAATAACAAAACACCGCTTGGGTTCAGATCGGGGGGGGGGGGGGGGCCATTCCTCCCAATCACGCCCTTCCAGGTCTGAGGGCACTGTTTATGCAGAAAGATATGTACAAATTTAGGAGCAACATATGCTGCCATCCAGGTTCCATCTTTTCCAAGCATGTCCTTGTAATTTCCATACAGTTGCACAGTAGAAGACTTGCATAATGGATGAATGGGGAAATATCTGTTTAAATAAACTTGATCAACATGCGTCTTCAGTGCCCAAATGCTTAATAAATATTATTAAAAGAAATGGTGATGTTACTTCACAGTAGTAAACAACTGCCCCAACTTATTTGGAAAATGGTGCAGTCATCAGATTTGACTTAAGTGGTGTTATAGTGTTTTCAGTATAGTACTTAGTGAAGAGATTTTAGAAATCACTCCTTGTTTTTATGAGCATTTTCCATATTGTGAAGTTCTTTGTAATTGGGGTCATACTTTTAATAGTACTCTACATAATAAGCTATTGATCATTTGTGTTAAATAATGCACAGTGTATTGCGCATTTATAATTTATTGAAGCCAGACACTGGTTGCATAGTTAGACTATTTGCCCAGGCAATGAAAATAGTCAGATAGCATATTTGCCACATCCTTCTGCTTCTTATTATAAAATGGCCACCACTTTATCTTTCTGACAATGTCTTGAAAGTGGAAAGTTTGAACTTTTTTGTGCTTGGTTATTTATTTTATATAATTTTACTTTTTCAGTTCAGCGTTACTCAGTTTTATATACTGTTATAATCATAATCACTGTGTAGAATCATTGTGCAGTTTCTAACACTAAAACATAGATTTGTTATGCACCTAACTTTAAAATCTTAGTTTTTGGTTGAGGTTTCTTGAATTTCTTAGTTTTTTTTTTTTTTCCCTTGCCCAGTACTTCCTCCCTCTCTGATGTGGTGACAGTTTGCTATGGTTTTATTTTGCTCATGTTGCTAGGTAGTGCTTCTAACCTACGGGGAATATATAGTTTCTGTATTTGCAATGCCATATTTCAACATTTTTCTTTATATGTGTCAGAGAAGGTTCATGACATTCTTCTCTCAAACAATATATGGATATGAACTGGGGAAAAAAAAAACTAACAGTTATAGCTATATTGGCAAATATTATTTTTGTGCTCCTCCTTGTAACATATTTTGCATTTTTTTTTTTTTTTTTTTTTTTTTGAATCAGAAATAGTTTTCCACATGCTCAGATGCCCACTTTTTAGTTTTTGATTGTCTGAACTTTTAAGAGAACCAACCATTATGGGAATGGTGTGAGTTTTGTTTTGGTTTTGCCTCTGACCTAAATAATAGTTGTTTAACTCATGGCTCATTTGGACAAGTAGTCTACTTTTTCTGTTTAACTGGAAACACCTTTTTAAGTAATGGGGAAGTATGAGTAAATGAAAATGAGGTCCTTTGACATCCAAACTGTATCCTTGTATTTCAAATAAATGGACGAAGTTAGTGAAGCAGACAACTTACAGTACATTAGTACCGTTACATGTATGGGACAAAGTAAATTGGAGGACTAAGTGAAGCAGATGACTGACAGAGGGACACAGGTGGTGGCTTTGCTTCTTTCAGGAATATTGAATTCAAGCATTTTTTTATTTGATGATAATGTACATTACTTTTTACCCCCAATTTACGTTGTGATTCTAAAATATTCAATTATGGTCTATATTCCTTGACAGGTGGTTTTCTGTAAAAGTGTGTGTTTTATTTAGTTTGCTTTCCCATGTTTGTTAGACATTTTTTCAAAAGATATTTTGTTTTAAGTTCTGATCATTTTTGACAAATTAGACATAGGTGCAGTTCATTTTGAAATAACCTCACCTTTGCACATATAAGAGATGAGTACACCATAGTGAACAAATCAAAAAAAATTCTCTGAGGAAGATGCAAGGTGAAGAGCATTTAATTAGGTATTTGTATAGAACATTGTTCTTGACACCAGTGTATAAATACTTGTAATTTTAACATTGCCATTTTATGATTTGATGGCACGTGTGTCAGATACTCGCATGTATGTTTGTTTATCTTTTTTTTCCATTAGAATCACACATGATCAACAGTTCATAGCTCTGCTTTCACTATCATCAGTGCTTTCAAATTCTGTAATAAATATGGGTGTGCTGCTAGTTTTCCTGTCATACAGAGCTCCATTAGTCTCCTACCTGGCACAGGTGTACCACTGAAATCTCCCTGCTGGTCTTTTTATTCTTCACTGAACTTTGTCAAAATTTTAAAATAAGCATATGACACATCCCTCATTGGGCTTCTCTCTAAAAACAGTGAAGCGCTTTATCTTCTGGAAAAAGAGCAGTCACCTGATGTATTAATATTGACTGAACATATCCAAAAGCTTTGAGATAATTGTAAATGCTCACAAGACCCCAAATCTACCATCTACATCACTTGCCAACATTATCTCTAGTTGCCTAAAATGGCTTATCAACTCTGATCATATCATCAAGGACTGCTTTTCCATAGACAACTGAGGACCTTTGGAATCGGACCACACATCCTTGTGTAATTGTACTTCCCTACTTGATGTGGTAGTATGGACATTATGGATAGTGTCCTCCCCTCAGCTTAATTCTTGTGCATTCACTGAAGTACTGAACAGACTATTGATAACCTATCATGTCCCACACAAAATTTATTTCTGTTACTCCAGTCAGGTAGGCAAATTCAGATTACTTCAATCTAAAATCTTAGTTTAAGAACAGCTTCCTACTGCCTCAGTAGGCTGCTTATCAGTTCCTGTACTGTATTTTTTAATGTCCCCTATGCCTAGTCTTAAACTTAACTACAAGTGGTAATCACACATATACTGTAGCTTGGCTATTGTAAATATGTGGAAAAAATTTTAGAGTAGTAAAAGCTGGCTTTGTCATACTGTATTATCCTTCACATGGGCATAGTACTTTTTTTTTTTTTTTTTTTTTTTAATATAAATATTATAAACATCAGTGTATATCATGAACTGGAACCTACAGTCACAAGTGACTGACTTTTTGAATTGAAGTTCTGGCCAATGAAAAAGTAACAGAGACAGGAGTCTGGTTTTCAATTCAAAAATTCAATTCCATGTGACTGTAGGTATCTGTTTATAATGTGTGCTGTTTTGTCCCCCCAGAAGTAGCTATTTAACAATATCTTTAAAAAAATGTGTTTTTCTTCTCTTTAGCATACAGCTGCAAAACTGATGTGGATTTATACAACAGGGCTCTTGTTTTCCCTTGGATGTTTTTCACATTGTTTGCTGTTTTACAGCATTGGTTACTATTTGCTTTATTATATCCTACACCTTTTATCTCTCTTACAATTTTCCTTACCCATCACAACAAATTACATTGGGTACAGTAATTTCAAATCTTTTTAAAAGACTTAAGTCTTCATATCCAGTTAAACATCAAGGGTTTTGATCTTCATCCCATGATCCTCTTAACACTAGAATTACCAAAGACTATGAAAAAACTTGTAAACCTGGCCTACCTTAAATCCGTTCGCACCATTGGCGTCTTTTGTGTTGTAAATGTGTTGATAACCACAAGCAGCCTACTATCCCAAACCGCCGCAGAAAGGACAAAAAGCTCTCCCAGCTCAAGCCTTGTTTATGTGGAAATGAGGTACCGGGAGCTGTATAGGGTAAATAATATATCATTATTTGGAATACATGCATTTCATGTGTGTTCAGTGTCTTCAAAGATCTATGTAAGTGTAGTATGACAGTATTGTTGAACACATACCTAAAAGACAAACTTTTTTCATGTTTTAGTACTAACGACAAAATTTTGGTATGAAGTGTATAATGTGTGAAGACTGAAGTCCATATATCAAATAAGCACTTTCAAAAAAGGTACAAGTATAACAAGACAGGTGCGCTTTTATTCAAGACTATAATCGAAGGAAAAGAAATCGACACATTTACAACACAAAAGACGGTGACGGAGAGGTGCGAACGAATTTAAGGTGGGCCGGGTTTACTATTTTTTTTTTTTGTAGGCTTTGGTAATTCTAGTATTACATACTTCAGTTTACTTTTACAAAATTTAATGGCTAGTTCCTCATAAATGGTCAGATTTTTTTTTTTTTTTTAAACGTCTGTCCTGCAGTGCTCATTATAGTACCATCCTCCTTACTTGCTACTACAGCCGTTTGGCATTGACTTTCATTGTAACTGGGTCTCTCCTTAATCTGATGGCCATTATCGTCTTCTAGTTTTTGCTTTTGAAAACCATGAAAGAAATTCAGTTTCAATTATAGAAATGCTACAAATGACTAACCACATTATATATTGATCGAGAATGAATGTGTCCTGCCAAGTGAGGGTTGGAATACCCCCCATCTGATCTGTCTAAATGAACATTACTGCAGATTCCTATTAAGGGTTCCAAGTTATCTCAGTCAAGACATCACCCCATCTCATATTTCTGTTGTTTTACTTGAGGTCTACCAAATGTCTTGAAATGCTCTGTAGTATCTTCACCATTTGTATTTTGGTTTATTTTTATGGTTTTCTGCAGGACATATGAAAGACAGTGCAGGATAGAAATCCTATTAGTAATTCTCTGTAGAGGTTACATAGGATAACAGTCTTTTCATAATCAAGTTGACTTGTAAAATCAGACCAACAATAAATATTCTTAACTATACAGTAATTGTTGAAATGTGTTGTTGGATACTTGTCATTTGTAGTTAATGCTACTGAAGTTAGATTATTTTCTTGTTTTCTGTTGATTTTTGTCAGTTTGCTTCAAGAGGTTCTTTTTTAAGTCACTAAAATTCTTTGTTCTTTTTTTCCTTAGATCTTTGGTTATTTTTCCATTGGCTCAGGTTTTATTTCAGTTCCAGACAATATTTGTTGTACATCTGTAAGCTATGCTGGATTTTCAAAGCATTCTCTGGTCAACACCATGTGCATATTCAAAAAAGTAAAATGGCCATTCCTCAGCTACTTTTAGAATGATATACTGTATTCCCTAGTGAAGGACAACCTAATCTCAATGTGTTAGATACACATTTTTAAACTATGATTACTATAAGCAGGGCTCTGACGCCTCAATTTATTGTACCACTGACTCAGACTCCTCTTTTTGTAACTTTAGCCAAAATACTCTGCTGGGGAAAGGTTTGAGGTCATCAAGAAATTTCCATGTTTTTGATAGAAATTTATACCTTTTTTTTTATCAAGATACTGTTAAATTGATTTAAAGATATAGTCAAAGTGTTACTAGTTTGTATAGTGGCCATTACTGCTTAAAATCACTGATTTTTAATTTATTATTCACATATGGCTGAAAGGCTCCATTTTCAGCAGCATTTCCTTCAGTGTCCTAATGGTAAACTTTCTTACCCTAATCCTTAGTCATGTTTACATGCATAGGGGACATTCCAGGGGCCTCATGCACAACACTGTGCGTAGAATTCGCACTATAACATGATGTAAGCACAAAGCGGAAATGTGCTTACGCACAAAAAAAATCCAGATGCATAAATCTGTACGAATGCCAACTTCCACATTCTTCCGCTCCATAAATTCCAGTCAGCATGACAAGTAACGCACATGCACGCGCCTGCTGTCCCTCCCCAACTCCTCCCAGAATTATTCCTCTTTAAATATGCAAATCAATATAAATAGCCCTTAAGATCAGCCTTCTGTGAAAAGACAATGGCAAAAGCACGAGGGAAAATAGTATGTTTTTCCTTTCCTCCACTTGGTATTCGCTGAAAAAGGAAGTTGATTGAGTGACATAGCGTGTTGGAGAAACTCGAAAGCTCAAGCACAAAGTTGCACAGTGCCTGAAATAAAAAAGTTGTCACATATCAAAGCCGCTATGAAAAGGCGAGTCGTAGCCCACCGTCTGAGTGTCATATGAAAGCTTATTAGGGTACAGAGAAAAAAAAATAGGCACACAGTGGGGAAAAAAGTTTGAAATGTCAACTTTAATCTCCAAATTTCCACTTTAATCATGTAGTTTATTTTGTCATTAAAGTAGAACATCATAAACTTCATCTTAAAATCGTTTAGTTACGATGGGATTTGAGAAACTAAACATTAAAGTAGTATGTTAAATGGTTTGTTTTGTATTTGATCTTCTTTGTGCTCTGTGTGTGAATCACAACATGCTTCCGGGCTTTCTCTTCCTCTGACAGGACACAGAATCCATTACATTCATAATATTACAGCTCTCTGAATAATTAAAATACTGAGATGTGTACATGATATTTTCATGATGATAGGAGTTAGCATGTTATTAAACATGGGAACATGGTGGTGCAGTGATTGTTCATGTCTCGCGCAAGATGCTTGTTGCGCCATGCGTGACCTTCGATGAAATACTTTATTGTTGCAGTACTGTCTCTTTCAAACGTACTAACCCTCAATTCCTGTCCTTACTTTTCTTTCTCCAAGTACAGAATCACCACACAATCAGCTCTGTAATAGATGTTAAGCCATCTGTAAGCTTAGAACGCCAATTCTTCAAAACTTTTAAGGAACATTGAAATATCTTTAGTATGTGTTTAATTATTCTATCCATCTATCCTTCCAGTGTCGTGCCAGCACCATCAAGAATACAGTGCGCGGCAGGAACAATCCGTGAATGGAGTGCCAGTGCCTCGCTAGCACTGTGGCACCGTGTCCTCACATGTTTAATTATTAACAATATAGATTATTTAAATGAAGTTAGTTTTATCTGTATAATAAACATTTTGCTGTATTTCATCTTAAAAATGATATCGTCATCATATGTAAATACGCGCTTTATAAAGTGACTCAGGTTGTGCAATATTATAACTATTGCAAGTTTACAGTGAGGTAATTGTACTTCTAGGTACATACGGTTCTACAAGGAGCACTTGATGGACTGATTGTGTTTAGAGTTCTTGGGATGAAACTGTTTCTGAACCGTGAGGTCAGTACAGGAAAGGCTCTGAAGTATTTGCCATATGAGAGCATTTCAATAGACAGCATGGCTGAGGCAGCATGTGCTTGATGCTGTATACCGGTAATTCTCTTTCCGATCAGCTGCTGTACAGCTGTGATTCCCCACTCAGATACAGTGATATAAATACTCGGAGTGGTGCAGTGAGAGTAATATGGAAAAAGATGATCCGCTGTGGCAACCCCTAACGGGAGTAGCTGAAAGAAGAAGAAGAAGAAGTTGCAGTGTGAGTAACAACGCTAAAGCAGCTATTGTATTTAGAATAGTTTGACCATTCTGTGGACCATTATATTGTTACAGGTTAATTACAATCCGATGCATTAAACTAATAAACAATATGCGGTTAATTTCAGTGTATTTATAAAGCCGTGTCAGGGATGTGGATCTAAAAAAGAAAGGATAACCACACAGGAACAGTAGCACTGCTTTGACGCTGGGTGCTGCCAGTCTGCAAAACCGAGCGGAGAACTTGCGTACGCCAGGGTATGAGCTACTGTGGAAATGTGCATGGCTTTACGCCAAGTTTAGTTTTATACATCGCGATTTGAACGTCGAAACGTTATTGCACAAAATTTTTGTGGGTACGCACTGTTTATACGTGAGGCCGCAGGTCTTAAACTTTAAAATTATCTCTTCAACAAGAGTACCACTGTATTTTAGAAAACTAGTTAAATTTGCAGATGGAGATGGGGAGAATCTTCACTCAGGAAAAAGTTCTCAATCTACCATTTCATTTACATTTTGGGTTAATGTTTACTAAGCTATATTGGGATAAATAACTAGTTCTCATGAAATCATTTGTTAAAACATTTTAAGAAAGATAAAATGAAAAGGAAACTCTTGTTGCAGTTAGGTTATGTTGTTAAATTCCCCTCTTTTCAATAGGAGCATTCAAACAACCACCACTTGTGCTAAAGTCGTGTAATGTACAGTATGTCTCTGTTGTTGAGATTCATTAATATCTGCATATGAAGAATTATGTCAATAAGAGAGAGTGATTTATTGTGGGCTTTGATTTATAATACATTTAAATACATTTCAAGAATTTTTTCAAAATGAAACATTTTTAGTTTGTTACCCTTTTTACTGACTCAGTTTTCTAATTTTATATTCTTTCTAGGGCTGGCATTCTTGCACTGTAAATTATAAATCGGATAAGAGTAGGACGGCATGGTGACACAATGGTAATGCTACTGCCTCACAGTAAGGAGGCAATGATTTACATTCTGGGCCCTTCCTGCATGTAGTTTGCATTTTCTCCATGTGTCTGCGTGGATTTCCTCTGGGTGCTCTGGTTTCTTTGCATATTCCAAAGGCATGCAAGTTAGGTGAATTGGCATTGTTGAACTGGCCCATGTGCGTGTGTGTCCCTGTCTTGGGCTGCATAATTGTTAGGATATGCTACGGCCCCCTGCAAACCTGCTCATGTTTATATGGTCTTAAAAGATGATATGGTATAATCAAGAGTACGTTGTGCCTTTGTGCTTGCAGCTGTGCAGTTAGTCTCTCTCTTAAAAGGTACTAGCAAATTGCTTGTCACTAAGTCTCCTTTTTGATGGGGATATACAATGTTGACAAATTCATTACTGAAGTTGAGTTTTGACTTTGTCCTTTATCACTAGTGTTTGCAACATGGTGTCAGTCATCTAGGATTCCTCACATTTCTACTTATCTTGTTCCTTTCCTGTGAGCGTGCTGCTCATATCCCATAGCTTAGATGCCAAGCTTTGGAGCTGGGATATATTTAAAGGGAGAAGGAAGAATTATGCACGAGATTTTTATTCATACAAGAACTGTAAAGAAGACAGGATTGTCTTTTGCCCAGTAAAAATCTCAATGATGATTTGTTCATGCTTAAAAAAATTTCTTCATGGGGGAAAAAATAAGATGACTGGTATGTTTCCTAAGTTATTACCATTGAAGACAAAAATTAAATGTTTGTAATAATGTAATTTTTCTTGCTGTTGAAAAGTGTCAGGAAAAACTGTTTTTGCACAATTCTTCCTTGCAGTTCTTCATAGCACTCCGTATGAAGTTTGATCCAAAAGTTCCCTCAGTCTATAATCCGTGTATAATGGACAGTAGTAGTTTTTTTTTTAAATATGCACTTTAAAATGATGATAATCTAAATCTTTGTCTTGACTTACACTCCTGTACTACATTTTTTCATGTTTTTTTTTTTTATTATTATTAGCTATAATACTACTGTGTATATATTCACTCCTTTCTTTCTTCCATCCCTAGTTACTTCATTTTACTCTCACTTTATTTTATTTATGTATTTATTTTTAGGAAGTCACAAGGAGAACGTTTGGTAACAATGATTTTCGAGCAGCATTGGAAGATGGAGTATTATTGTGCGAGTAAGTACATTTAACCCTTAATAGTTCCTCTACCTTTGGCATCTAAACTATTTTAGCACAATATTGGTCTTTTTATGTTCTGTACATAATGGAATAATTTTGACAGTCATGGTAAATGTAACTGTTACATGGTTTCATCTTTTAATATAGCTGTATTTTGCTGGGGGAACAGGTCTAAACGCTGAGTGATATGATTTCCAACAAGACAGTACTCAGACTGTGTATAGAACCTTCCCTTTTTGTATTTTCATTCAAATATTACTTATGACGTTATGAGTAAACAATGCAACTTTGATATATACCTCTCCCCTCTATTGCTCAGAGTGCCCCAAATATTATGGAAATGTCTAGGCCTGTGGCTATACTTTTATTCTCTCTCTCTCTCTCTCTCTCTCTCTCTGTGTGTGTTTAAATTTCAAAATGTCTCAATCTGCATTTCATACAGTAGTTAATATTCTGTACAAGGATGAAGAAAAATTGTATGTGTAAATGAAAGCTAAATTTATTAGAATTGTATCTTTCATATCATCCTGAGCTTCCCTAAGCCACTTTGGAAGTGATTTTTCTAGTTAAGATATTGAATGGTGAGTTAATTATATAGTGTTGGTGTAAAAACCAAGGTATTTCATCTGGCGTAACTCCAAAGAGAGCAAAAAATGACTATAGCTCTAATGAGATTTGAAAGTACCAGAGTAGGAACGGGTTCAGTAGGATGCACTCTGGGAGTGGACAAAACCAATAAATATGCTGAAAGCTGACAATTTGTTGCATCTCTTGTCTCATTCTGGGTATATTCTTGACTTTATACATTTTGAGGAATTTAAATGTAATGTGTAATTTTAATTATTAACCCTACACTGAGGCCAACAGTGAAGTACAGCTTTTCAACATTAAAATGTTACTTTAATTTGGCGCTTAAAGAATGACTCAATAACGGATAGTAAACATTATGTGTATAAGATCTTTGTGTGTTGGTTATCAGTTTTCAGTGAGCTTAAAACTCTGGCTTTTTTTTTTTTTTTTTTTTTTTTTTTAAATAACCAAGGTAAACAATAGAGATGTGTGTGTAATAAATATATATTAATATATATATATATACTTTGTGGTTCTGTAGCAATTGTATGTATGTTTAAATCGGTGTGAAGAGTTGTAGTGGCATGACTAAAGTACTGAACTTCAAATTGAAATATAATACTAAATAACATGGGTAACTTGCCCACTTTCAAACAGTAATAAATAATAAATGTAAACAGTATTTATATTTATCCTGCTGTATTTCTTCTGTCTTATAAAGCACTTTAGGATTTGCATAGGCCTTTGTAAAAATTGCATAGGCCTTCATAAAAGTAAAATGTTGTTATTGGTGTCAATTTGTTTGGATGCTTTGCTATAGGTTCTTTACTCATCATGAGGATTCACTTTGTAAACTCCAACATTTTTGATGTGGGACAGCAACTCAACTTCGCCATGTGTTAAAAGCATCTGTTTTCCATTATAACGTTTCTAAAGTTGGCTGTCCTCTACCACATGAATTCAGTAATTTACTTTTATAGATGCTGCTTTGGAAGGGAGTGGTGGAAAGGCATTTAGAGTTCTAAGTTTGTATCATTATATCTAGCAATATCATGGAAAAAAATTATTTGCATGTAACTGTATCAACTTAATTATGCAAACACAAACTTTTTAGTGTTTATTCCCAGAAATATATCCTGTAACTTAGTCATTATCAACATTCTTCTTTTTTTCTTGCTAAAGTGAGTGCCAGAATTTTTAATACAATTTGTCTGTTTGGGCAGTAGAGGATTACTTAATTTTTGAAAGCTTAGCTCTTTTAGAAAAACTTCCTGAAGACCCAAAGGTAGCCAGGGTGCTGAAATTAAGCTGCTCCTGATGTCACTGTATATACCAGCAGATACCAATCAAAAATGATGAACAACAACTGAATCAACTAAAACAAGGACATTGTTGGGATGTTCCATGGAGATGGCTCTTCAACTTGCTTCTTCTGGAACCCAACTTTTGATTACTAGTATTGGTATGTCTATGCCTATCAGTTGTCAGAACCTTCTTTCTATCTTGGAGGCTATGGCAATGGTCGGGATGCAGAACTAATTCATCCACTTTTTGACAGGCAGAGGGTGGTTCAAGTGGGTGGCCACGCCACATCAAACTGTAGAGCCACTACCACCCCTCAGTATTAACAGCAATCCAGTGGAGAGAATGGACAGTTTCAGATACGTCTGTGTCCACATCACCGAAGATCTAACTTCGTCCAAACTCACTGATACCTTGGTAAAGAAGGTACAACGTTTTTACTACCACAGATGCTTCAGTGTTTTCATGCTGTCTTCCCAAATAATTAAGAACTTCTACACATCCACATCTGAAAGTATTTGGACAGGAAGTATTACTGTCTGATTTTTGGAGCAGCATGCAACAGGATCACAAGACTGTATGGAGAGTGGTGCGGTCTGCTGAACGCATCACTGGCTGTGTACTCCCTAACTTCGACTACATCTATACCAAGTGATGTTGAACCAGGGCAAAGAAAATTGTCAGTGATATCAGCCAACCCAACAACTATAGCAAAGCTGTTTTAACATTTTCAATCCTTTAATTTGATATCTGATTTCAAAACGTTCATATGAGTTGTAAACTTGATATCGGCACTTAGAAATTTGATACTGGGCTTATAAAATTTATTATTGAGCTTTTAAAATTTGATACCACACTTTTGAAATTTAATATGACAGCTCAAATGCTGATATATTTGCATTTTAAACTGGATCTCAACATTGTAATGTTTGATATCAAGCTTTTAAATTTGATGTCAATCTCCTCAAACTGGATATTGAAGTTTTATAAGCCTGATATCAAATTTCATAAAAAGGAAAATGGATTAAATGTTGAAATGTCCTACCACAATATATAAGCATTTAAGCTCTTTTTGTGAAATTTTCAGAAGTGTGATATCCAATTTTAAAAACTTTATCAAATTCAAAGGCTTAATATCAAATTTTAAAAGCGCAATATCACATTTAAAACCAGCAATATCAGTGTTTGTAACTGTTGATATCAAGGAAAATGGATTAAATGTTGAAATGGCCTGCCATAAGCAACACCATCTTCTGTACAGCAGTCAGCTAAACGCTACTGCTGCCTAAAGCCTAGTTTAGAGAGACTGAGGAGGAACTTTTTTTTTTTTTTTTTCCACAGTCCACATTTTAAACAAGGAAAATGTCTAAATCTACATGATTCCCTATTGTTAACTGTTACATTACGTTATTTAAGGTTAATGTAATTATTTAATCACCTATTTAAAATTCTGTTAATGATTTTTGATATTTATAAAGTCATATACAGTATTATTCTTGTCTTTTTATATTCTTCGTAGAGACATAGTCCTTGGAGATGAGAAACTAAGCATTTCCCTACATGTATAATTTGTTTGTGACAAAATGTAGGTTTGATTTAATTTTCCAAAAAAGCCCCATGTCCTGACATAGAGGTTTCTGAAGACAATGACTTCATGAAGAAACTTTTGATTCAGGACACGAATGCCTTGAATGCAACCCTACAAGCTACAGTAACTTCACCAACTTTAGAAATAAAATTGCAGTCATCATGGAAGAAGCATCAAAAAATCTTCAGAGAACTTAATTCTCTACTGTCTAATATTTTTTGTCATGAACGCTTTCTGGATTGTGAGTTTTAAGGAAGGTGTAGATGGTAACAGTTTAAGCTTTTTCCAGCCTAAGATTTTGCCCAAATGATTTTCAAACTTTTGCAGCTGCACTGCTGAAATAATGAGAGCACACAGGGTTTACATCAACTGCATTGATTTGCCTGGGCCTCATCGTGTCATCATTAGGTTTTTAAGGCACATGCACCACCAGCTCACCTTAAAAGAAGCACTGGTGTTTACATCTTGTATTTTTTTCCTCAATTTTAATTGTAGTTTATTACAGAACCGCAGTAATGAAAAATTTATTGTAGTCCAATACTAGTTGAAGTGGTAACACATACTCTACCCTTTCCTTCCACAGCAGATAAATGCCCTTTAAAGATCAGAAAGTATTCATGTTTGTGCAGACCATGAAGATAGGCACAACGAACACAGTGAGGCCAAAAGTAGAGAACAGTGAGACTAAGTAGAAATGTTTGAGGCAGTGAGGTAATATTAACAGGGAGAACAGAAGGCAGACATTTAGAGGCTGGACATCCCAATCCAAGAGTTAACATGGCCATCATTTAAATTAGTATTATGATTTCAGATTCTAAACTTTTAGCTTGTTGGTTATAGACAGTTATTCATAGGTTGCTTCAACAGTACTCAACTCATTTGATACGGAGAAGGCTACTTATCCAATTAACTGCCTTGTAGCAGAGAGAATAGGATTTAATAATGGATTTATAAACCTGATCAGAATGTTATTTGATTTTTCTCTTCGCAACTGTCACTGCAAACTATTCACTGTCCCTCCCTTTTATGTTTTAAAAAAGTAGCAGAAAGAGATGACCACTTTCTCCTCTTTTAATCTGTCTCTTAAATCATTGGTGGCAGCAATTTGTAACTATCAATTATTGACACCTACAGTATATCGTCATTAGACTATCAATTTCCTTCTGCACTTATGATCTTGTTTACCTAAGTCATGTTTCTTTAGACAGCACTGTTAATTTAGTCATGTTTAAGACTTTGAAAATCCTCTATAGTTATAAAATTAACTGGACTAAATTATCCATGTTGCAACGTAATACTTTATTGCACTAAGCTCATTTACTTCGATTAATCAAAGTCACTAACATCTGTTTTTGTGAATGACCTATAGGGCAGATATGAAATGGTGTACTCACTTGATGACATTGTGACATGTTTAGTGATGTTGAGGTCCTGTTATTCCAGTCTCTCCAGTCAGTGTTCAGATGAGCGATTTCAGTGACCTAACTGACTTTGAATTCGGCATGATAGTTGGTTCTAGCCCGTCCCAAACAACTTGCTGTCACAAGCTTTTCACACACAATTTCAAGGGTTTGCTGAGAATGGAGCAAAACAACTAACCATGATAGGTAAAACCTGTCTTTCTTTTTTTTTCTGAAATACAAAGTGCATATCAGTTTGGAAACAAACATCAAAACTGCACTGTTGAATTGTGTTTAAAAATAATAATAAATTTGCTTGGTTGGATAAATCCAAGTTACTTTATCATTATGCCAGATTCTAACCCTTCCATAAGCATAACCAATATAGGAATATAGTGTCATCCTGTTTAATATCAAAAATATAAGCCTATGGTGGCAGTGTGATGCTGTAATTAGTGGTTTTATTTTGGCACAAGTTAGGGTGACCCCTAATACATACTGAAGTTCATTTACTTGTCAAGGCATATCTGAATATTGTTACTGACCAGTTTTCATCCCATTTATATTAGTTTACCCACACTTGAATTGACATTTCTAGCATGATAATGTACCATGTCACTTGGCATGAATGATCACCAAATGGTTCCAAGAACCTAATATTGAGTTTTATTTGCTGCAGTGGACTACACAGAATCCTAAATCTCAACCCTATAGAGCTTCTTTGGGATGAGGTGGAAAGGGCTGCTTGTAGCAAGAATGCACAGCTGCCCATGTTGTAACAAGTTTGTAATGCAATCATTTTTACACTGTGCATCATTCAGTGCATCCAACATTGTGTAGAATCCATGCATAGACGAATTATTGCAGTTATGAAAGCTAAAGGAGGTGAAACAACTTATTCCATGGGTATACCTAATGAACCGGCAGCTCTGTGAATGAACAAATAGTGTTTTCCTTTCTTTAATTAGATATTTTTTTTACCTATTGGTAAAAACTTACATTTAGAAAAATCTTGTTTTTAAATTAATGATGGGTAATAAAATATGTACATTTTTGAACCACTTAGGGAACAACATTAGGATTTCAGTAATATAAAAGAAATTCACTAATGTGGGTGTTTTATCTTGGTAGAATCATATTACTCTACTTTCCCCTTTTGTACTCTTTCTTGTTTAGACTTTTTCAGAATGACTCAAATCCCAGACTTACCATTGTTTATAAGGTATTGTACTTTGTAACTTCTCCCCACCTTCCCTTCTACATCTATAACCTCGGGCAATTATATAGAGTAAAAGGACAAGCAAGAGTTTAGATACAACTTTTACTAATTTATTATTGATAATAATCTTAAAATAAAAAAAATATTGAAGCAAAGTATATGTGAATATTAGCAAACCATACAGTCTGATAATGTTAGATGTATAGTTTCAGGTGACACACAGACTTCTAGTTACCCAAATGTTTCTGGTCAAGTTATCATTTCTAGTCAGCTTTCTACAGAACAAGCCGCATGTCTCTCTCAATATGGCCGCAGAGTTCCTCCTGGCCATGGTGTGCGAGAGAGAGGAAGGGGTAAAGGAACCAACTTTATACATTTCTGTCCAAATCTTTAAGCCAAAAGGGCATTGTGGTATATGTGGTGCATATACTGCCTTTACACACCTGCCCTCATGTAGTGGATACCATTTGTTTAGCTGAAGCTTAACAGCTTCCTGCTGGGATGTCTCCTAGAATGTTCTGCAAAGAATCCCTCCACCATCCCTGCTGTAAATTACACATCCTGAGTCAGTCCTGAAGCCTCAGGGTTGGGCTAGTTAGACATTAAAGTACACCAAGCCTAATGAAACACTATTTTTAAGCTAGACATACCAATTGTATTTTTAAAGACCTACAGTGCATCTGGAAAGTATTCACAGCGCATCACTTTTTCCATATTTTGTTATGTTACAACCTTATTCCAAAATGGATTAAATTCATTTTTTTCCTCAATTCTACACACAACACCCCATAATGACAATGTGAAAAAAGTTTACTTGAGGTTTTTGCAAATTTATTAAAAATAAAAAAAACTGAGAAATCACATGTACATAAGTATTCACAGCCTTTGCTCAATACTTTGTCGATGCACCTTTGGCAGCAATTACAGCCTCAAGTCTTTTTGAACATGATGCCACAAGCTTGGCACACCTATCCTTGGCCAGTTTCGCCCATTCCTCTTTGCAGCACCTCTCAAGCTCCATCCGATTGGATGGGAAGCGTTGGTGCACAGCCATTTTAAGATCTCTCCAGAGACGTTCAATCGGATTCAAGTCTGGGATCTGGCTGGGCCACTCAAGGACATTCACAGTTGCCCTGAAGCCACTCCTTTGATATCTTGGCTGTGTGCTTAGGGTCGTTGTCCTGCTGAAAGATGAACCGTTGCCCCAGTCTGAGGTCAAGAGCGCTTTGGAGCAGGTTTTCATCCAGGATGTCTCTGTACATTGCTGCAGTCATCTTTCCCTTTATCCTGACTAGTCTCCCAGTCACTGCCACTGAAAAACATTCCCATAGCATGATGCTGCCACCACCATGCTTCACTGCAGGGGTGGTATTGGCCTGGTGATGAGCGGTGCCTGGCATTCACACCAAAGAGTTCAATCTTTGTCTCATTAGACCAGAGAATTTTCTTTCTTGTGGTCTGGGAGTCCTTCATGTGCCTTTTACTAAGGAGTGGCTTCCGTCTGGCCACTGTACCATACAGGCCTGATTGGTGGATTGCTGCAGAGATGGTTGTCCTTCTGGAAGGTTCTCCTCTCTCCACAGAGGACCTCTGGAGGTCTGATAGAGTGACCATCAGGTTCTTGGTCACCTCCCTGACTAAGGCCCTTCTCCCCCGATCGCTCAGTTTAGATGGCTGGCCAGCTCTAGGAAGAGTCCTGGTGGTTTCAAACTTGTTCCACTTACGGATGATGGAGGCCACTGTGCTCATTGGGACCTTCAAAGCAGCAGAAATATTTCTGTAACCTTCCCCAGATTTGTGCCTCGAGACAATCCTGTCTCAGAGGTCTACAGACAGTTGCTTTGACTTCATGCTTGGTTTGTGCTCTGACATGAACTGTCAACTGTGGGACCTTTATATAGACAGGTGTGTGCCTTTCCAAATCATGTCCAATCAACTGAATTTACCACAGGTGGACTCCAGTTAAGCTGCAGAAACATCACAAGGATGATCAGGAGGAACAGGATGCACCTGAGCTCAATTTTGAGCTTCATGGCAAAGACTGTGAATACTTATGTACATGTGCTTTCTCAATTTTTTTATTTTTAATAAATTTGCAAAAACCTCAAACTTTTTTTCACGTTGTCATTATGGGGTGTTGTGTGTAGAATTCTGAGGGAAAAAAATGAATTTAATCCATTTTGGAATAAGGCTGTAACATAACAAAATGTGGAAAAAGTGATGTGCTGTGAATACTTTCCGGATGCACTGTACATAATATTGTTAGCCTGTATACAAAATATCACTCCTCCACTGTGGGGAATATTTTCCTGGCACATACTAGGATCCCTAATACCCATTGAAGATGGTGTATGTAAAAATTGCTGCTGATCAAGTTGTTCATGGCTACAGTTTTTCCCATTCATCTATTGTCCAAACCTGCTTATCTTGGAGTCTAACCAGTGTGTCCACACAAAATGGTCATTCCAGCACTTTCAATAAAGCAGACTATGATGAGTGGTCCATGGTGAAGTGCAACTTTATATAAAAAAAAAAAAAAAAAAAATTAATCACGAACGGGTGTGTGCAGGCAAGCTTTGCTCCGCAGCTAATTGGGGTACATGTCTGACTGTGCTACATACTTGTGGATGGTGGCGGACTGGTCGGGGACTAATTGCTCCTTGGGTGGAGTGGCATGTCACACCTGCACCCAACTAAACTGGCTGGATAAAAGGAGCCTGTCCGGGATGGAACTGGGAGAGTGGAAGCAGAGCTGTGAGAACAGCATTGAATGGAGAGGCGAGCCAGTTCTTTTGGGAAAGGCAGTATGGTTGTTGCCCCCAAGGAGAAATGAAGGATTGGTGCATGAGGAGCTATTCGTCCCCACTGATTTTTGGTGGTAGAGTGGGTGCAAGCAAGGTGAAGTCCTGCCCCTGGGATCTGAGGTAGAAGAAGGGAACATGAAGGATGAGAGGAGGATAACCAACCCCGGGCGGTCTGGCTGGTGTTGCCGGAGACTGCTGAGATGGGGGTCTGGTGGCATGGACTGTGGCCTCTGGTGTCTTCACCAGCTCAGCAAGAAATGGGTGACCCGGGGAGACAAAGATGGAGTTGTGCTGGGCTCGTCTTACAGAACATTAAGAACCAGATGTCTTTGTTATGCTGTCAGTTTAAAGCTGGATTTTAATTTGTGGACCTTCACACTGTTTTTTATGGTTTATTTATTTAAGGATGAACATTGTGGAATACTGCACTATTTGACTTTGAACACTTATTTTGATGGTTTTAATAAAGGCCCATGTGCACTGTTGCACCTACCCTTTGTCTGGATGTATGTGTCCATATCTGCTGGCTCATCCTTGGTTATGGTTTCAACAGTGGTGGGTTCATGGGGCTCCTGGGATGCAACAGGAGCATAGAGCCAACCCATAGTATCACATGGAACTCCTTATTTATTTATTCAGCTTTAGATTATGTGGTCGTTTAAAACCAAATACTTCATGTAGAATTAATATAATATGAGTGCCCGTAATTCAGTTCAGGTTTGTGGTGAACTGGATGGCAAGCTGGTCCACTCCTGCTTAAATCCACCCCTGAATATTTCACTGAGTGGAACGTCCAAAGTACATGAACTCTGCATTTTTCATATCATTGATTAATTAATCCACTTTTTTGCCCCCAAACTCCCTTATGCTATAGGGAGCAGAGTTTGTGTTATACAGTATGTGTTGAAGTGAATCATTTCTTTCAGTAAGCAAGTAATACAACTATTTTGAAATTTTAATTGTGTTTATAATATGAAAAAGTAAACCATTTTTTTGTGATTGTTTAGTCATGTTCCTAGTAATGGTGATTTAATGCATCCCCGTAACATCTTGATGGGCATTCTCTAAGGGTAAAAACTGTTAGGGAGCAGAAACTTTGAATATTGTGATATAAAAGTGTTTAAAGAACCTAACTGAAGTGAGTTCAATAACTTGTGTGCTACAAATGATAATGGCTGATGGCAGTTAGGTGTATTATTAATTATTAAGGAGGGCATGTATTTTTTTTATTTTATTTCCCTTTTTCCTTATTCAGTAAAACTTGGCTATAACCGTATGACACATGCAGTTAAAAGTGGTTTTCTATCTGCATACAGACTATCTTGTTTTATAATTGTAAATGAGATAATTAAAATATTTGGGCAAGTATCTCTGTTTTCAGTTCTGTATATAGAGATCAAGTGGATACATATGCTCTTTGTCATTAATGACACGTGCTGCACTTAAATGTGAAAATGTCAAGTATGATCTGCATGCTGTAAAACTAACCGCAGCATTCCACATGATGAGTGATATTTGAGCTGCCTGGTGTCTGCATTACAAATGGTGGTCATCATTGTAACTTTTAGTGTCCCTGGCACAAAAGAATCTTGCATAAGTAATAATGGGTTTCTTAGTTTTTTTTTGTTTTTTTTTTAAAGGAAAAGCCAAAAGTAAATATATCTAAAATTATGGGATAATTTGTCTGGATCCTTGGGAAAAAAAATATATAAATAAATATAATTTTTTTTTTTTTTTAATTGAGTATTGTTAAAAATTATTGAAATAATAGCCACTATTTTGCTAATTTAAAAATATGGGGGAGAGAGAGGTTTACAGGGACAGCTTCAGAGGAAAACAAAACAGTATCTCTTATATATATTTCACTTCTGGTTTTTCCTGCTTCCACTTCAAAACCTGTCCCGCCCACATATAGCCAACACGGCATTTCTCGATTCCTATTTGTCCTCTTCCAAACCCTTCTCTTATATATATATATTTCTCAAATGGTTCGTCCTGCTTCCACTTCAAAACCGGTCCTGCCCATAAGCAGCTGACATGGCATTTCTCGATTCCTATTCGTCCTCTTCCAAACCTTTCCCTACGCTGCAGTGTCACACTTGCACAAAATGTTTCACAATGCAAAACTATCTTCACAAACACACAAAAATTCAGTCTGCTGAAAAATTACCTGACTTCCACTCCAGTAACACATTCTTCCAGTGCGATTCCTGCAATAAAACTTTTCAAATGTGAACCTCACTTGCTAAACAAAAGAAAAGGCATTCTTCCCATCAACTATTTGAGTGCCAGAAATGCAATAAGAAGTTCACTACACAGGATTGTCTGACTAAACACAACAAAACTCATTCACAACTCTTGCAATGCGACATCTGCAAAGCAACATTTCCAAACCTACGCAGTCTCAACAGACATACACACAATCCTCTTCCCGTTACCACAGGTGGTACTTCACCTACTTCCTGTCTTCCCATCCAAGAGTACAACATTGGGACTCCAGACCAGCAGTGCAAACACTGTCATGAACTATACTGGCCTGCTGAGCGCAATACTTCCAACAAGTACTCAAGGTACTGCCACAACGGTAAAGTAGCTTTACCACCTTTGCGGGAGCCACCTGTGTCTTTACAACTGCTTCTTACACAGCAAACATCACAAGCTAAAAATTATCGTGAACACATTCGAGAATACAACTCTTCTCTAGCGTTTGCTTCCATGGGTGCACAGATAACTCAACCTCCTGGCCACGGACCATACTGTTTTAAATTACACTGGCAAATTTATCACCAAATCTCTCCACTATATGCTAACACTTCTACCTCTCCAGGATATGGACAGTTGTATGTTTTTGACACAGTGCAAGCTACTGAAGTACACTTACAAAATAAAGCAAACTCTGCATGCAGCGAAAATGTACTTCTGCAGCTAGATTCCATGCTCAGAACCATCAACCCCTTCGCTAAATCACACAAACACATGCATGAAATCGCTCAGTCCAATCCAACAGCATCTGTATGAATGGTTTTCAAGGAAAACCCTAGGCAGGATTTACGACGATACAATGCCCCGACATGTGTCATCTATGCTGCAGTGATTTTCGTCGGAGAAGATGGCTAACCACCTGCCGAAAGGGACATTTGCATCTATCCCATAGGCAACTCCTGTTAACAGATTTCCACGCTCAATATGAATTCCGATCCTATGGTTTACCCACTTTTATTCCCTTACGGAGACATTGGCTGGCACATAGATTTACAGCATGTTCCTGATAAAAGAACCACCAAGTGAGTAAGGCTTACTCAATGCCAATTTCATGTGTACAGATTAGCAATGAGGAATACATTTAGTATTTTGCACTCCAGCGGCAAACTATTTCAACAGTACATCGTAAAACAGAGGGTGCGCGTCTCCACTATCTCAGATTACATCAACAAGATCTGCGTGTGGAACAATACAAAGGACTATCAGACGCACTGCAAGCAAATGCTGAAAATAACGTACGTGTAGGCAAAATGATCATATTACTGTCCACATTTCCAGGAAGTCCAAGATACACACAACAAAACACTCAGGATGCCATGGCCATAGTACGTAAATTCGGAAAGCCTGATTTATTTATCACTTTCACATGTAATCCTGCTTGGCCGGAAATTCTATATGCACTGTCGGATACCCAAAGACCAGAGCACAGACCTGATACCAGTCTTCAGCCACAGTCAGTTGTACGTGACTTTTTCTAGGGTTAGATCTTTCGACTCATTATCTGTCTTCTCCACCAAAACACCTATGCACAACTGCATCTTTCAAGAAGTATTTATTTCTTGATTTCTGAATTCCTTTCTCACAGTTTTCCGTTCCTATTCTTACACCGCCGTATGCTATGGCGGGTGTCGCCTAGTAATCTATTATTTTAACATGACCTTTGGTGTCTAAATTGCATTAAATAATTCCAGAGACACAATGGCCCCATCTGATCTGTGAATTTGTCTCATCGAGTCGGATTTCTCCTTCCGTTACAGTTGGTTGTGGTCCATTGTGATTTTTCCATTTAAATAAGGCACAAGGAAAGCGTAGACCCTATGAATAGCAGCCATAGGTGTTACACTGCTGCTTCAATGGACAACACTATCTCCAAAAAGACTGAGAAAAAAAACTTGTGGGGCAAGACTGAAATACAATAAAAGTACAATGTTATGTATTCTGAACACGATCAGTGGATTTGCCAACTTGAGCCCATAACTTTGAAAAATCATGCAAACCTTTAAACCTTTTCAAAGGTAAACAGAAGTGAAAACATAATCAAGCTCAGTGCATTCTTTAACTGCCTTCTCTACCTTATGAGTCTAGCCCTTTCTCTCGCTCGTGTTGCCTGTGTGTGTGTGTGCATCTGTCTCTCTCTCTCGGACTGCCTGTGTGTGTGCGCGGCTCTCTCTCACTCTGCCTGTGTGTGTGCGTCTGTCTATCTCTCGCGCTGCCTGTGTGTGTGTCTGTCTCTGGCACTGCCTGTGTGTGTGCGTCTGTCTGTCTCTCGCGCTGCGTGCGTGTGTGTGTGTGTGTGTGTGTGTCTCTCTCTTTTGCTCGCTGCACAGGAAGTGCACAGGGAGAGACTGAACATGTACAAACTGAAAGGGAAACTGGCTTGTTCGTATACCAAGTGTGTGTGGTCATGAACCGAAGCAAAAGTTTGGCGAACTTTTTGGTTGTAAACTGATTTGTACGTGTACCGAGACATTCGTGAACCGAGGTTCCACTGTATTGAAATAATGATATGAAGAGCTTTAGAATGATATGCATATCTGTTGCTTTTGCCAGTGCATTGCAGGGCAAATACCATACAATCATAACTGGACATCACCAATGTACCTTGCTGTTTGTCTCTTGACTGTAGGAACAAACATTAGGCCAACAGAGGTCTGAGTTGGTATGGCGAACGTTGTGGTTTTTATTTACATATTGAAATATCTTCAGTTAATTTGCAGTGATTTAATAGTTTTAATAGAACTTTCATTTGAGTGCTCCTAGCAAAATCTAGGACTTGCCTGTTTAGATAACTAGTGTTTACCCAAAAATGATGTATACTGTATATTAATATTTGTTTACATATTTTTTCTCATAAGACTTCAACACTTAGTTTTCATTGAACAAGTTATGTTGTTTTGCTAAGCTTCATAACCACCTTCTGTTTCAAATGGCTTTCTTATCTGTTTTAATATGAATTCAATTTCTGTATTTTAGGTTGGTAAATAAGATTAAGCCAGGTACAATAAAGAAGGTGAATAGGTTGTCAACCCCAATTGCCGGATTGGTAAGTTTTTTTATAAAGCTCCTTTTTATTTTTTATTATGGAAAGTAAAATTAATAAAATATACACAATGTTGAAATTGATCACATTGCATGCATTTTGCATATTTTAAAGAAGGTATTTTTTTATTATTTAAACTTTTTGATTCTGGTATTGTTTATGATTCAAAAAGTCTGAATTGACAAGTGGGCTTAAGGAATTTCAAAGTGTTTCATGCAGAAGCAGTTTTGACAGCGTGTCCAATTTCGTTGGTTGTTTTGTATAATGCTAATATTTAACAAGGAATATGTGCATCAGAAATGTGTTGTATAAATTATATCTTTTATTTGTATGTTATTGATTCATTAAGTTTTCACCAGCACTGGATTTATTTTTACCTCAGTGGAACCACTAAGTAGTCTCATTGAATAGGTGTATCTCTAAGTAGCTTGTTTTGTTAGACAAATAAAGCTCCACCTGGCTTCATTAAAAAAAATCCCTCTAATACTAGACCTGAAGGAGAAATCGGTAACAAGAGGGAAGGATTCTGATTGTACTAAAAATAACTCCAAAAAGAGGAGGCAGTTGACTACCATTGGATTTTCCTGATGTGTGCTCTTTGCTGAACACTTCTTGTTAATAGAGAATATGAGAACATTTGTGAAGACCTAAATACATGCATTGAAACAATCTTTAAAAAGCAAGTTGTGTCTTTCTTTTGGCACTTTTTGATATATTTTTTTTTTATATATATATATCCCAGATGGTTTATTTAAAAGGATACCGAGGAAATGTGCATGATATTATGGTTATATTTTCCCATTGTTTTTAGTTCAGCCTTGGGTGGGGCTTGGTTCATGGGAAAAGAACCACACAGCCTTGGTAGTAATAAGGCAACAGAGATGGATGAATTTCAACTGAGGTTGGTAAAGTTGTAGGATTTTATTGAATTGTTGTTAATTTGAAAAGCAATGTCCATGTTGTTAGTTTGCTTAACAGTTTGCTGAATGCTTTGGATGACACCAGTGATATTTTTTATCATCACTTATGACATTCCTAGATACCGTATGAAGTCAATATGAAGCTAACTTCAGAACTAGCAGTTTATGCAGTTATGATGATAAAGCTTGTCATCTCTGTTTGAAAGGGATCATGTTGCCATTCTTGCCATCTTAATCTTAACATTTATTTTAAGTGTACCCATTAGCAATTTGCTTACATGTGATGTTTTAGGGAGTCTGTTTTGCTAATCTGAAGTTGTACTCTCCTCTGGAGAAAAATGGTGTGTTCATTTCAGTTGAGTAAACCAATACCTACTGCTTTTGTCTCATTTACAAATAAGAGTATGGGATATTTTCAGAAAAAGCTTCAGAATGGGACAAGTAGTTGTGTTGCTGTGGTTGCTCCCATCAGTTTGTGTTTGTAAAACAAGGGCCTGACATATGGGACAAAATATATGGTTTATCATTAAGTCCCGGATCATAAGTGAGGTGGGGATCTGAATATAGGCATTGGTACAACCAGCAACAACGTAGGCAGAATTACTAATGCTATGGAATGTTTTAGCACTGAACAAGTTTACATTTACTACATGCTTGTTAGTAAGTAGAAATTTGAAGTATTTTGGTATAGTTGGGGCCATAGTTTTAAAACAATTTTTTAGTAGCCTGAGGCTCTGTTAACATAAAATATTTACTACAGTAAATTTTCTTAGCAGTCACTTGCAATACATATGCGGATTGATTTTCAACTGCTAAACAAAAGGTAGAAATTTGCTATTGTATTGCTAAGTGTGCAGGGTCTGAGACCGCTGAAGTCCATAGGACAATGTCCAAAATTTGTAATGCCTTAATGACTGCCAAGTGGTATAAATTTTCAAGATTTTAAAAAATATTTGGCAAGCACAACACTTTGGCAAAAGACATCATGCCCCTGTGCTACAACTGTTAATGCTACATCATCATACTTAACAGCCAATACTGGACTGGTAATAACTCCTAAATTTGGTATCCGCAGTAGTAATTGAGGGCACTAAGTCATGTAGCTTCTGTGAGATATATAAAAAAAATTTTTTCCTTCATCCTTTGATTGAGCAAATTTATTGCCTTGCAGCTTTCAGTGAGCTTACAGCCTGCATCAAATTTATTACCTCACCAAGGAGTTTTTTGCTAAGCTATGCAGTTGGTTGAAGCAAATCAAATATCTGCACTGACACTATCAAGTTGCATGATTTGATCATTGCAAGATATCCCTTAATCTTTGCTCAGTCTGTGTTAGGTATGGTTTTGTACTCTGCCATATGGCCAAATATTACAGTAAAAGATCACAGGAACCCATTTTGGCTAGTGCCAAGTTCCTTTGGCCCTCTGTGTCTTTGGGCTTTTCTCTTAAAATGGTAAAGATTAAGTAAAGTGTGCTACGTGTTCTCAAAAATATTCTCCTGAAAGCCTATTCATAGGCATGGGCTTCCAAAGTAAATCCTGAGCAGAGGTAATTTTGTATATTGCTGACTTGAATTCTGCACTGTAAGATAAGGATTTTAAACTACAATAAGAAACTAAAAACATGACATTGAGAGTTTCTCGATTATCCCAAAGTATGGATGGAGACATAATTAAATAGATAACACTTTGTGTCCTCAGGGGAAAAATTCTGAATGAAACAGGTTTTCTTTTCAGGTGCTTAGTGTTGTTCCAATGCAAAGTGAGCTAATTTTTACAGACCTTGCTTGTCATGGATTTCCTACCACATGCAAAATGAAAATGATTTTACACTATTTTGTGGAGTTACCCATCATATTTATATCCTCCATCTGTCATATCGAAAAATGTGATCAGTGTTCCTCTTGGACAGTTAAGTGATGCACGTAATAAGTGTACTAATTAATAACAAAATTTGTGGGCAGGTATTCTTATATTATCTTTGACATTGATTAGTTTTTGCAGCCCAGCAATGGTGTTTCTGTCTTCTCTATAGTGCATCAATGAGAGAAAGAAAGAGAGATTGAGATTGCAGTACCAGTGAGTTGAGTGCATTTCATAACTGACCCTAGATTCTTAATCCGCTTGTTCAGTGAGTCAGCCTACCTTGAACGGATATTACCAGCTAACACACCACAGCAAAGAAAACCACACTGGTTAATGCAACACATGTGAAATATGTCACTACCCACACTAAAGTCCTGCAGTCTCCTAAGAAAAAAATATTCTGCTCTGCCCTTCCATGTACAGTCATGGCCAAAGGTTTTGAGAATGACACACCATTAATTTTCACAAAGTTTGCTGCCATAGTTTTTAGGATAGCAATTTTCATATACTCCAGAATGTTATGCAGGGTGATCAGA
This sequence comes from Erpetoichthys calabaricus, assembly GCF_900747795.2. Lineage (NCBI taxonomy): Eukaryota > Metazoa > Chordata > Cladistia > Polypteriformes > Polypteridae > Erpetoichthys > Erpetoichthys calabaricus. Next base: position 85,940,501 of record NC_041397.2, on the reverse strand, counting down.
TGAATTGCAATTAATTACAAAGTCCCTCTTTGCCATGAAAATGAACTTAATCCCAAAAAAAATCATTTCCACTGCTGTTGTGAAGAAGGCTTCAAGGTGCCCAAGAAAGTCCAGCAAGCTCCAGAGCCATCTCCTAAAGTTATTTCAACTGTAGGATTGGGGCACCATGTGTGCAGAGCTTGCTCAGGAATGACAGCAGACAGGTGTGAGTGCATTTGCATGCATAGTGAGGCGAAGACTTTTGGGGGGTGGCGTGGTGGAAAGAAGAGCAGCAAAGAAGCCACTTCTCTTTAAGAAAAACATCTGGGACAGAGTGATATTCTGCAAAAGGTACAGGGATTAGACTGCTAAGGACTGGGGTAAAGTAATTTTCTCTGATGAATCCCCTTTCCGATTGTTTGGGGCATCCGGAAAAAAGATTGTCTGGAATAGAAAAGGTGAGCGCTACCATCAGTGCAGTGTCATGCCAACAGTAAAGCATCCTGAGACCATTTCTGTGTGGAGTTGCTTCTGAGCTAAGGGAATGGGCACACTCACAATTTTGCCTAAGAACACAGCCATGAATAAAGAATGGTACCAAAAAATCCTCTGGGAGCAACTTCTCACTACCATCCAAGATCAGTTTGGTGACAAGCAATGCCTTTTCCAGAATGATGAAGCACAATAAAATAAATTTTATTTATTAATTTTATTGTAATCATTCCATACAAATAGATCAATTTATACAAAAAAGAATTGAAGACAAATCAAACCCCACCCTTGAGAAGGAGCTACATGGCCAAAGGAGAATTGCTTAGGGCTTTTTAATAGGGCAAAATAAACAAAAGAAAGGAAAAAATATATATAAGTAAATAAAAAAATGGAGAAGGGAAAGAAATGTGGAAATAATTATTTCTTCTTATTCTAAAATATTATTGATTAGGTCCTGCCAGGTTTTGAAAAAATTCTATACAGATCCTCTAACTGAGAATTTGATTTTTTCCAATTTCAAATAATATAAAATATCGGTTTCCCACTAACTTATCAGAGGAGAGTTAGGATTCTTCCAATTTAACAAAATAAGTCTGCGTGCCAAAAGTGTAGTGAATGCAATCACCGTTTGCTTGTCCTTCTCCACTTCAAGTCCGTCTGGAAGAACACCGAACACAGCTGTTAATGGGTTAGGAGGGATTGTGACACCAAGGTTGTCTGAAATGCACTTAAACATTTTGGTCCAAAATGATGTTAATTTGGTGCAGGCCCAAAACATGTGACCCAGTGAGGCAGGAGCTTGGTTGCAGCGTTCGCAGGTTGGATCTTGCCCTGGAAACATTTTGGACAGTTTTAAGCGAGACAGATGAGCTCGATATATAATTTTAGTTGAATAATTCTATGCTTTGCGCATATGGAGCTCGAGTGAATTCTCTGCAATGCTACCTTCCACTCCATTTCTGATATATTGATTAAGAGATCTTTTTCCCAGTGTCCCCTTGGATCTTTGAAAGGAAGGGATTCTAATAAGATTTTATATAATGTGGAAATAGTGTCTAATTACTCGAAATTGAGCAATATTTTTTCCAGCATGGTGGAGGGTACGAGATGAGGAAAATCGGGCAGTTTCTGTTTAACAAAGTTTCTAATTTGAAGATAGTGAAAGAAATGTGTAGCTGGGAGGTTGAATTTGGAATGTAAGTATTCAAAGGATGCAAAGATATTATCTTTATAAAGATCTCTGAGCAAATCTTTTCCAGGTATTAAAAACTGGATATGTTTGCGAGGGTTGAAAGAGGTGGTTCTCTTGCAGAAGTGCCACAGATAAAAGATTTTCCATCTTAAAATGCTTCCATATCCTGAGTTCCATATTCTGAGTGAGTAAAGCACAATTAGATTATTAATATATTTGTGATAACTTGCATTTATTGGAGCACAGAGCAGGGAGTATAAAGAAGTACTACAGGATTTTATTTCTATTGCGGGCCAAGCCTGTGTGTGTTCATTTTTTTTGTGTCTGGGTTTTTATGGCTTGTATGTTTGCTGCCCAGTAATAAAACTGGAAATTAGGTAAAGCCATGCCACCTTCTGCCTGAGGTCTTTGTACGGTCGCTCTTCGGATACGTGAGTGTTTTGAGTTCCAAATAAATGAGGTTATAGTTGAATCTAATTGCTTAAAGAACGATTTATTGATATATATTGGAATGTTTTGAAATAAGATGAATATCCTTCCTAAACTTTTTTTAACAACGTTAAGTCTTCCGGCTAGAGTGAGATGAAGGGTTGACCATCTATGCAAGTCTTGCTTAATTTTTTCCATACAGACGGCAAACTTTTGTTGATAAAGAGCTTTATGTTTACTTGTGATATTTACCCCAAGGTATTTAAACTGATCTGCTATGGTAAAAGGTAGGGTGTCCAATCTAATATTATATGCTTGTGAATTTACTGGAAAGAGTATACTTTTATTCAGATTAATTCTGAGACCAGATATCTTTTGAAATTCTGTGAGTGCTGTTAAAACTGCAGGCACAGTGTTTTCTGGGTCTGATATACTGTACAGGGTATATAAAACCATATCTGCATATAGAGAAATTTTCTGTTCCAGTCCTTCTCTGATAATCCCCTTTATCTGATAAGAATTTCGAAAGTGAACCGCCAGTGGTTCAATGGCGATTGCAAACAGCAGTGATGACAAGGGGCATCCTTGTCTGGTGCCACGTTCTAGCTTAAAGTAGTCTGAACAAATGTTGTTAATACAAACTGAAGCTTCTGGATTGGTATGCAGTAGTTTGATCCATGCACAAATATTCGGGCCAAACCCAAATTTCTGCAATGCGGTGAAAAGGTAGTTCCATTCAATCATATCAAACTCTTTTCCTGCATCTAATGATAGTAATATATCTGGGGTGTTTGACTTTGCTGGTGAATGTGATAATTTTTAAGTGGCTCAGGGAAAAAAGCATTGAAATTTTGGGTCCATGGCCAAGAAACTCCCCAGACCTTAATCACTTGTGAACTTGTGGTCAGTTCTCAAGAGGCGGGTGGACAAACAAAAACCCACAAATTCTGACAAATCTCAAGCATTAATTATGCATGAATGGGCTGCCATCAGTCAGAATTTGGCCCAGATGTTGATTGACAGCATTCCAGGGTGAATTGCAGAGGTCTTGAAAAAGAAGGGCCAACACTGCAAATATTCACTCTTTGCATACACTTAATGTAATTTTCAATAAAAGCCTTTGAAACTTATGAGATGTTTGTAATTATACTTCAGTATACCATAGAAACATCTGACAAAAAGATATAAAACACTGGTGCAGCAACTGTTGTGAAAACCAGTATTTGTGTCATTCTCAAAACTTTTGACCATGACTGTATAGTTCTGCTGTGTTGTTAGATTAGTCCAATCTGATATTTATGGTGACCCCAGCTACACGTTTAGCAGTGCACCACCTCCATTTCCACTCACTCAATAATGACCAGGCTTAGAGGCTGTTTGACGCAGTAAATGTCAATTACCAATTCATTGGTTTTGGTGATGTTGATTTGCAGACAGTTCATTTCATTAAGACTCTCCTTTTGACTCCTATACTCTGAATGTTATTGAAGTCACTTGAGAAATCAACCATAATCTTTACACTACTGCCACACAGCAGTGGGTCTACATTGTGTTTCACAAAGGGACCAGCCTATCAAAGGTCTTTGTGATGTGGAACAGAAGGACCACAGCTCTATAGCCATAAGGTGAAGAGAAGCCTTCTTTCTTTGGAACTTGAAAAAATACAGGATGTTTGCCAAAGCAGCAACGCTTTCTGGAGTCTTAGCGACACACCAAACATGTAGCTGAAGATGCCACAAAGTTGGTTATCGTAAGCTTTAAGAACTGAGGGACTAAATTCATCTGGTATATATAGAGAGAGCGAGAGAGAGAGAGAGAGAGATATAAGGGGACGTGTTGCTGGGTGCTCACGTCCCAAGAAAACCCGCAGCCTGAGAGAAGAGTAAATGTGGTCCCGTGGCAGGGAACACAGCGGTCTCGGATGGGGAGGCCAAGAAATAGAGTATCGGGGTGCCGGTCGGAGTGGAGAGCGTTGGCCCACGTTTGGAGGAAACGCGCCGAGGGGCCGCATCAGGGCAACATCTCCGCCCCCTGTTTTTCTCTTTGTTTTGTAGGACCGGGCCCTAGGCTGGAACTACCGCCGAGAACAACCTACCCTCGCGGGACGGGCCACTGGCCCTAGGGGTCTCAGCTTGCGGGGGAGTATTGTGGCAGGTGGCCGGGTGTGGTCATCAGCCGCCTCCCCTCACTCAGGGCTGGAGTCGGGTGAGGAGGTTGACGAGGTCGGAGAGGAGGCGGCAAGGAGAGGCCTGAAGGAAGAGAGAAGGCTGAGAGAGAGAGAAGCCTGGACTTTGGGAGACTGTTGGGGTTTGTGTGTGGCGGTGCACTTAGAGACTTTGTACAGTATATAATAGTGTAAATAAATGTGTGGTGATGGCTGTAAACGTGTCTGCCTGTCTGTGTCCAGGCCGCCCTATTCCACATACCATAGCCTTATCTGTGTGTAGCCTCCTAAGGTGTCTTCTCTCTTGGTAATCAGTTATTGACAGCCCATATTGATGGCCGTAGCTGGGCTCATTAGTTGAAGTGGTAGTAGTGGCTGATTCAGTAGGTGTCAGTGTGGGGGGGGGACTGGCTACTGGAAGAAGGTGATGGTGGAAGGAGGGAAGTCTACTAAAAATGGTTAAGACCATTAAATTTGTCCACATTCTCTTCTAGCACCTGGGCCCTGGAGTGCTTGAGTCCAGTAATTGTGTCCAGTCCATAATTAAACATCTTTAATGTTGTTCTATCTGAGTTTGATTTCTATTTTTGCTCTGTAAATTTCCTTCCCTTCAGTCAGCTTTTTCTTCAGCTCTTGAATTGTACATCGGGGAAACCAAACAACCACTGGCAAAGCAGATGACACAACAAGAAAGAGCTACCTTGTCAGGCCAGGACTCTGCAATCTATATACATCTACAGGACAGTGGTCACTCTTTCAATGATGAAGATGTGCACATCCTGGACAGGGAGGAACGCTGGTTTGAGCGAGGAATCAAGGAGGCCATTTACGTGAAAAGGAATGACCATCTCTGAACCGAGGAGGGGTCCTAAGGGTACATCTTTCACCATCTTACAAATGCTGTGATTGTAGCCATTCCCGCAACTCTGTGAATGGTACTCATGGCCATTGATCAATGGACAATTTGCATATCATTGATCACACGGCCCATTGATCAATGGTGCTAGTTTCGGCCATTATGCAAAGGTACTGTTTATAAGGTTGGAGAAACCTATTTCTAGAATTTCCTTCTAGCATCGCTAGCACCTCAGGTTAATATGGTCTATGGTACAGTGACCAAGAACATTGTAGTTTGTTTCTATATTTTATATTTGAGACTTTTTTTTTTTTTAAGCTTTACTACCCTTTATCTCCCTTCAGCTTCTTTTAACTCACTTTTTCCAAGTCCACTAAAGAAAAATAATTTGGGCCATTTTTGTATTGGCAGCACCAAGTTAGTATTTAACTGTTTGGCAGTACATCTTGTAATTCTGTGAACTATTGGTTTACCACATGATACTTTAGAAATTCAAAGGGAAAGGTTTAAGGAAGTGGTTTTTTGATGGCTAATGTTAATTAGTAAAAAGCTAAAAAGATCTTAATTGGCCTTACTTCAGGTTATTCAAAGGAATCTTTTTTTTCATTACCAAGCTTCTCACTCCCTCATTTTACTCTCTCATTTAACAGCATGTGAAGCTAGTAGGGATTAAATTTAACATTAATGCCAATCATAATTAACATGACACACAGGGTGTACTTACACTAAGGACATTTGTTCCATACCGTGCCCAAGTGGGATTGTCCCACACTCACTCCCCCACTGGCCTGCACTGTCACTGTGCTTAATGTTCTGGGCCTGGGCACACTTTTGTCATGACCATGTGGCTTTGTATAAAGCCAAAACAAGATCCAAACACAGGGTGACAACATGTATGTCGAAATGATTTTACTTATTTAGTAGTTGGTTTGGAGTCATGTAGAGCAGGATAACACTCTTGACAGATTTATTGAGTGTGCAGTGCAGCATTTTGTTGTTAATCATGCTGCACACATGAGAAGATTTTTACAGAGACAAATGATAGGGCAGGAATTTGCAGCTTTTCTTGCCAACTGCAATCCATGCTCATGTGTAAAATGAGAATAAAAACCTGTTTTCAACTTAATTGGTATTGAATGAAATTAGTATTACACTATCTAATTTGTTGCATCATTGACGTTATGTTTGTTTTCTGTACTCGGGAACATTTAGAGATCACACTGTTTCCGATTCCTAGTGAACCGGGTCCAGACACACCTCTTCCAAGTGGGTCAGGGCACAGTATGGTTGGCCCAGCACGGAGAGATCACACTAGTGAAATAAACTAGACTTTGTGGGGTTACAATGCAGACAAACGTGCTCGGGCACAGAACGAATTGCCAGTGTGAGTACACCCTTATTTGAATGTTTAGCTTTATTTTTTTATTTTAATTTTTTTTTCATTTTAAGTTGGCTTGTTTATAATTTTTGTAAAAGTATGTGTGCTCCCCCCCTCCCCCCACCCCTTTAGAGCCTTGGAGTAACTTTTTATACAGCACATTTTGTGAGAGCCTCATATTAAAGCAGAGAGTAACATTTTGTTCTCTTAATGTGACTTACATCAATTAGAAATACTGCTCCCCTCCCCCTACCACAGTGGTTTTGCATATTCCATGCTAGTGCAGGGTGGAGTGGATGTTTTACCATACTTGAAACTAAGGCCTTATTCCCAAATCTGTTAGTTACACAACAAGCTTAACTTGATTTCATTCTTGTCATTTCCATATTGAAATAGACTTTCTTTTGTTCGAGCTGCTTTCATTTCTAAATAATATTAGATGAATGTTGTGGTGCTGCCCTTTTTGGAAGAATGGATTGCAGCTTGTCTTTTGTTATGAATATTTTGCCATTTTATTATAGACTGGATAAGTTCCATTTTATCCCAACAGTAGTCACATTTGTTCAGGAGTTTTTTTTTTTGTTTTTTTTTTATTTTTTTTTATAGGAAAATCTATTCGCACTAAACTGGAATGTGTTGTATTACATGTATATACGCTTTATGTGTTAACCCAGTGCTTCCTTGTTAATTTAGTAATTTGAGATTTGATGTCTGTATCTAACCCTTTATCTGACTGTCTGCCCATATACATTCAGTGTTTGACCTTGGACTAGGTGTGATTTTTGAACTGACATTTGTGAGAGTAATGGTACTTGCTGGATATAAACATACAACATACTTTTCCTAACTAAATTATCACACTTTAATTAATTTTGACCCTTTTTTTTAAATACTACTTTGTTTTGTTACATGTCTTTGCTTGGTAATTTTTGTAAGACAATAGGTATCAGTTATAGCGCCTCTAGTTACATAGACTTTTGATATCCGAGTAACCAAGTGAGTGCTTTTCTCTATAAAATATTTGTAGGTTTAAGGGCTAATATTAGCAGGCAGTGTGGTGCAGTGATTAAGGCATTGAACCTAGTATTTCAAATCCTGAGGTTGTATGTTCAAATTCTGCTACTGTCACTGTGTAACCAAGACCAAGTCACTGCATGTAACCACATGTACCTCAAATATTGTAACGTGCCTGGGATAAAGGTGTCAAAGATAAGTAATATTATTGGGTCATTGGAGCTGCTTACTTTTTTTTTTTTTTTTTTTTTTTTTTTTTTTTTTTTTCTTCTGCTTTTTGTGGTGACTTGGTTTTTGTTTGTGGATAAAAGGTCTGTGGCAGTGTGCGTTTTTAAATAGAGAAAAACTGTGTGGCTCGGGCTCTGGGTGTGTGCGCTCAGGCAGCTCCTGGATGATTAATTGGGTGATCAGGGCTGATCGCTCTAGCATACAAGTGTGCAATTGGTTCCAGTTGCCTCATTTACTTTTTGCAGTTCATAACTGAGATGCCTTGCCCACATAAAGATAAAATGGTAGCCCGAGTAGGAAAGAGAGATCAGAGAGAAAAAAACAAAGTGAAGAAGGGGAGAAAGAAAGCAGGATTGGGAAGTTTGAGCTAGTGTGGTGATGGAAAGCAGGCAGTCTGTGGGTCCATTGAGGAGCAAGTGATCGATTCTCCAGGGATGGATTGGCTCCTACTGAGCACAAGTAGGAGTGATGAATGAAAGAGAAGCCCTCATGGAGATCCAGTGGTGCCAGAAGGTTGTAAGGGAGATGGAGGGTCTGGCTCAGAGTGCCACAGCAGATGCAGACTGAAGCAGTTAATGGGAAAGCCAGAGGATGTCTCTGCTGGCTGCAAGGTGAGCTGGGGAGATGGAGACTCGAAGATTTGCTGGGCTCAGGCAGGACAAGAACAAGAGAGGGAACATGAAGACTGCATGTTTTTATTCATGGATTTATTAATTGATTGCCTTAATTTTCATGGGAGAGCACCTATTTTTATGGATTATCTATTAAATGGATGGATCATTGCCCTGTAGGAACATAGGAACAGTGTTTGTTTTAAATTAAAGCACTGAAGCACCACCTCCTGCTTGTGCCATCCATCCATCCATCCATTATCAAACCCGCTATATCCAAACTACAGGATCACAGGGGGGTATGCTGGAGCCAATCCCAGCCAACACAAGGCGCAAAGCAGGAAACAAACCCCAAGCAGGGCGCCAGTTCATCGCAGGGCAAACGCACACACTAGCAACAATTTTAGAATCACCAATGCACCTAACCTGCATGTCTTTGGACTGTGGGAGGAAACCGGAGCACCCAGAGGAAACCCATGCAGACATGGGGAGAACATGCAAACTCCACGCAGAAAGGACCTGGGAAGCGAACCTGGGTCTCCTTACTGCGAGGCAGCAGCGCTACCACTGTGCCACCGTGCCACCCTCCTGCTTGTGTCCTTGTTTGTCCTGGCTCATCTTGGTTCATGACTACCAGAGGTTCCAGGTTCAAGTGTTAATAGGAACTGTAGAGTCGACCTGGACTGTCGCATCATTGCAAAATACAATTTTACATGAAAGCCAATCAACTTTAAAATAATATAGATTACCACTTTGTAACACTGCAGTAGAGACTGAAATGCTAACATGCACATTGCATTAATACTTTGTTATAGGTACATATACTGTAACAGCAATTATCTGTCTGGGAAAAATTTCCGACCTGCTTTTGTTGTTCCACACATTTTATCTATAGGAATTCAGTTTAAGTGTAATGGTTAAAAAACAATCTGTTCTGTAACACTTCTAGCTTGACATCCTACATAACAGCATTCTAATTTTCCTGGAAAGTCCCTTTAAATATAATTTATAGTTGTTTGCATTGAAGGATAAATTTGCTATTTTTAAAGTTAGTTATTTCTTGGCAATCATGGTATATTAGTTTGTTACATGAAATTTCATTCAAAAGAGAAGGCTCTTGCATTCTGTAACGGAGCTTACGGATACCGATATTCAATTATAAAGAAAAGCCTTAAAAGTGAATTTGGTCATTTTTCAAGCAAATAAGTGTTATCAGGTATTGATCTGTGTCTTGCAATTACACAATATTGTAAAACAAAATCTGTCATTTTTTTCCCTTGTGAAAAGGCAAAAAGAGAACCAATACTCAGTATTGTTTCAGCACCCAGGAGACTGTCCTTGATTCAGCTTGTGGAATGGAGAGGAGGTGCTTGGCCCTTGCGGCATGGATTCACATTGGAAAGTCCTAGGCAAGCGCTATTATTGATTAGTCAATAATGATTCCCAGAAGTGGATTACTATCTGAGTTTTGTAGAAAATTAGACAATAATACCTTTTTTACATGATTGCTTATATTTGTTCAGTAAACAGAAGCTTTTTTCTATATTCTGCCAAGATCCTATCTACTGCCACTGAATTGATAATGCACGCAAGTGCTTCAGTGAGAGAGAGGAGGAGGGAGAAAAAAAAATCAATACATCCTTTTAACCCAGGGATCTCAAACTCCAGTCCTGGAGGGCTGCAGTGGCATTTGGTTTTCATTCTAACTCTTTTCTTAGTTAGTGACCTGTATTTGCTGCTATTTAACTTATTTTGAATTAATTGTAATTGACTTTCTCTTGAAGACTCGGACCCCTCAATCGTTTTTTTCATTAATGAGCAGCCAAACAATAATGAGATACAAAATGAACCAAAACACTACCAGCAAACTGAAACTATCATACAATATCTGAAAGTAAAGAGGGTGGAGGTCTCAGAAATGTTGATTTGCTCAGATTCCCAAAACATTTTAACAGTGCTCTTAGAAAAGTAAAGAAAAAAATTGACAATTTTGAAAATGTTGCTCTCATTGTGCAATAGCATACAACAATCCCTGTAATTAACAACAAGACTTGGCGCCTAATTAAGCAACTGGTTGGAGTGAAATTGGTTGGAGTTTGAGGACCTGACATAGGGCTCGTTTATACTTCACGCTCAGAATGCATACACGCACGCACGCATCATGGCTGCCACATGTTCCCAGCGTTCATTTCACGCGTCCTCTGAGCACGTCCTCGGAAATTAACGTGATACGTGCGCGAGTTTCAGTATCGGCAAAAAGTGGGGGGCGCAGTGTGATAAACGTTGGAATGTGACGTCAGAGTCTCTGTTTACTATCTACATGTGACAGAAAGCTGCTATGCGAATCCTACAGGATCAATGTGCGCACTTCAATGTTTTATGAATGGTTCGATGTAGTGAAGCAAAATGCCGACATACAGATGCATTCGTGGTGCTTTTTATATGCAAGCGTTGCATAAAAGTCTCACATACCATCGTTTGTGCCGTCTTTTTTTTCTGGGGCTTCCTCCTGACCTGGTAGGAGCGGCAAACATTAATAGATCACCACACAGAAAACATGATATTCCAACTCTCTGCACATTTAGAATTCTTGATATCACTTTCATGATGAAATGCATTAAAGTGTGTACTGTATGTTACATTTTACAGATAAATCATTAATTTTGTTTAAATAATGAATACTGTTGTCACCCCCCATGTGTGCAATTAACATGTTAGCGGAGCTTTAGCACCGTTGTCTCACAGGGAGTCATGTTGCTGGTGTTCCCTGCTTGGAGTTTACATGTTTTTCTGCTGGGTTTCCAGTGTGCTCTGGTTTCCACCCAAAGATATGCAGATTTGGTGACATTTAAATGATGCCAGTGTGTGTGTCAGCTTGTATTGACTTTGTGATGAGCTGATGTTCCCGTCCAGGGATTGTTTCTGCCTCGTGCCCAAAGCTAGCTGGAATGGGCACATCCTTTCACCCATCCCCGTGATAATATCTTGCTTTGCCACCTGGTGGATTCTTCCAGATTTACGTAAAGTACACGCGCAAGTATAAACACTACAACGCTCGAGTAGCAGTAGCTTCCGCTGGAGCATACATCGCGTCGCATGAATTATAAACCTGGCCTTAGTTGGTCTTCTGTTGGCTCACTCACTTCACATTTCATTTTGTGTTTAAGGAAATAAATGAAGCAATTCAGAGGAACGATTTAAGAAATTCTGTAAAGCAAATCTTAAAAAAACAAGTCAATACAAATTAATTGAAAAGAAGTTAATTAGCAGCAAAAGCAGGTCCCAAATTAAGAAAACCTGCATCCACTGCGGCCCTCCAGGACTGGAGTTTGTGATCCCTGTTCTAATCTATTTATCCAGTGTAAGGTCACTGGGCAGCAGGAGTGTGTCTCAGCAAGGCAGGAACAATGTATAGACTGGGCGTCAGTGCTTTGCTGGATGAATTCACACACAGGCCACTTCAGCAATGTCAGTCCACTTAACCTGCATGTGTGTTTGGACTGTGGGAGGAAACTGGAGCACCAGGGGGTGGGGATTATGCTAACTCCCCCAGGATGCAAACCCCAGTCACCTTATCTGTGACTCTGCTTCACTGCAACTGTGCTGCCTAATAATAAAAACTCTATCCATACAATTTCGTAACCTAATTACCCAAGGTAGGAAAAACAAAGGGTTTTAGTGCGTGTTTGCCCTGCGATGGACCATTTCCCAACTCTCACTGGCTAAGACTCTGGGTTGCAAAGGGATGACCCTGTCCTGACAGCATTTGGTACAAAGCAGAAAGCAGTCTATGTCAGGATGCTAGTCCATTATGCGTCCTGCTCATGCACTCACCCACCCTCCTCATGGGGGTCAATTTGTAATTGCCAGTTAACCTAGCCTGCACATCTGAGGAAAAGGAGAGAAGACCAACTCAGACATGAAGAATGAAGAGCAGACTCTTCATGGACCGTGTTCAAGGGCAGCAGCTGAACCTAGGAACCTAGATCGATGGGGGACAACTCTCCTCACTGCCAGAACTTTGTGATATTATTCAAGGATATTTTACATACTATACAAATATAAATTTTGTGTTTGAATCCATTTTTAAAGAATTTTTTTTTTTCCTTTTAGGACTCTCTTAAAATGTTTTGTTTTGTCTTGCATGTGCTGATGGCTCACAGAATTCAGACTGTTTAACTTATTGATTGTGTTCAGCTTTTGCACTTATTTATCAGCTTGCCCTTTACCCTTTGCCTAAAAAAACTGTTATTCTGAGTGTGGTTTAAAGGATTGTTCAGTAAAGTGGATTTTTATAAAGTTTTTATGAATAGATTTTTTTTTTCCTTCCCAAATGCTTGTAACATTCAGTGCTTTAGTAAACTCAGCTAGCTTTATGGTTTGATTAAAAACTGTTGTATAATTTATCTGTGTTTGTCAGTTTTTAATTGATGCCACTTCTTGCAGCTAAGACCTTTTTGGACGTTCTTTTTGATGTTAGAATAATGCTTTTACTTGAATATTAATATTATGCCTGTTGTGCTGGGAGCTGTTGCTTCATAGCTGTCAATACTGTTTGCTTTGGCTGTAGTCAAAAATTCATTTTAGCATAACCTGTATAAAGATTTCATTACTACTTTCTGATTCAGATATTCTGTTGCCTTTCCAATGTTTGCCATTCACTAATGTCTGATTGTCAAGTTTGCTTTAGCATTCTAAGTTTGTAAAATAAGAAGAAAAACTAAAATTAACAGCATGCATTTCTGGCAACAACCAGAGCCAATATGCATACTAGTAATTCGCTCCTTGAGGAAAAGATCATTTTGTTTAGTTATTAGCCATATTCTGTGGCCTACGATGTCTTATGCACTTAAATTACTGAAGGATTTCGCATTTGGAATAAACTTAAGTATGTACATGCAAGCACATGAGACTTGCTTACAGTTTAATTTCCCCTGCCCCCCCCCCCCCTACCCCCCTCACCAAAGGGGTCAACAACTGTATGCAATATCCTTTTATCTCAAATCAAATAATTTGTCTTGCTTTAAAACACCCTTGTCTCTCTTCAATTTTTCCCCCTTTGTATTTTGGCAAGCGTGATTAGAAATGTGATTTTAAAAAAAAAAAAAAAAAGTTGCACACTGTTCATTGTTCAATAGGGTGATTTATACCATGAATTAATTGCAAGCTGAAGAGGCTAACCCCCACCCACCATGTGCTTGCAACAGTGAGAAGTACTTGCCAATAGGCTAAGAAATACTCTGAAGTTGAAATTGAAAGAGCACTTCTCAGAAAACTAACATGGGGGGGGGGCATGCAGCAGACACCATCCAGGTATGGTAAATGCACCCATGACACTGGAACAGTAAAACTGCATACCACGAATATTCAAAGTTATAATAAGCAGTACTTGCTAATCCAGCATAGCATTGAGTCCTTTAGCAAACACATTATTCTCTATTAATAGTCAAAACTATGATTAGGATCAGAGTCTAGCTTTGTGCATAATGGTACATAAAGATGAACTGTCACACAAGCAATTTATATTTTGTAATGTCCCTTTCACTGTATGTGGCTTGATTGTAGGTGAAATCTGATAAAATCAGACTCGCTCAGCTGTGACATGCTGCTCTCCCCAGCACACACATGTGCAAATCTTTTAATAATGAAAGAGTGCAGACAACATGGAAACACAGGATTTATTTGAAAAAAGACACCCTTCAGATTATATAAAAATACCGTTATTGCTTTTGATTGACTTGTGTGTTTATTTCATTCTGAACAAACAAATCTGAAATATGGCTACACTGTGTTCTGCATGCTAAGCCTTGAATCATGCCTTTTTACCGTTTGAGACCTTGCTTCCCATGTTCCGGATTTTTTCAAAAGATGTTTCGAAAGTCAAGGTGAAAAGTTTTTGTTCCTCTGTAATCCTACAGAGGCAGGCAGTGTGGTGTAGTGGTTAAGGCTATGGAATTCAAACAATGAATCCCACTACTACTGTGTGACCATGAGCAGGTTACTTGACCTGTCTGTGCTCCAATTGGAAAGCCAAAATAAATGTAACCAATTTTATCATAAATGTTCTAAGTCCCCTTGGATAAAGGCGTAAGCCAAATAAGTAAAAAGTAAAGATACTTTTATGACTTTGAAAATCTAGAATATCAGGGAAGTCTTCATTGGTACCTCTTTCAAAAATTTTGTTTAAGAAATATGAACTAAAATTGGCTATAAACTCTCCATAATCAACAACTTACAGTAGTATAACAACTGAGGATTAATTTTATATCAGTTGTGTTGGATTTGTTACTTTAATTATAAGTTTATGGCTAAATGATATACTTTCCCTGTTTTTTACTAATTTGTTTATGCAGATTTAAATATCAGATGCTGGTTTTTTGTGTGTTAAACTCGCTTAACTAATTTGTTGATTTTGGTGACATGAGAATAGGTATAAAGTTACCACATTTTATCTTTTTTTTTCTCTCTCATTTCAGTACACAGAATTGGGAAATTCTGTTAGCTACTTCATGCATTTTCAATTTCTAATCCGTAAGTTTGTATACGATCACCATACACATGGAAACACACATTTAAAACTCCTTTCTTTCCTGTATATTTAATTTAAAACCTTTTCAATACCAGGTGTATTTTGATTGGGTCTTAAAATCCACCTAACATCAAATGCATAATTTACTTTTTCATGAAAGCTGTGTTCTGTTAAGTATTATAATGTGGTGAGTGTTTACTTAAGGCACACTGCCACTGTCCAATACACAATCATAAATTTAGTGATGTTTTTATAATATTTATAGTATCCTGCAAAAATATAAAGTGTTATGCTAGCAGTTGTATATCTATTCATTAGCAACTGTATTTAATTCACCTTGGTGGGTTGTTGTGTGGTGTTTTTTTATGAAATTTGATTTCCAATTTTTTCAGCAGTAGCAACCAGAAGAAAGTAGGTACCAAAAGGCTAAGTGGAGGTCTGGGAGAAAATCATTCAATCCTTGAGTTTAAATTACAGCATAGACTTCAGAATATCACAAAGTTGCTTCTTATAAACATGCACATTGAGCATGGCCACTTTTAGTTCTGAAAGCTACTGAATGTGCAACCTGTCAGATTTATATAATTGCACCATCACCTCTGTTATAAATAGATTGAAATAAAAATATAAATATTCTAAGTTTCAGTTTAGGGTGACTAATCCATTTATACTCCCAGAGTACAAAATGGAGATGACCAAGGTGTTCCACTGCACTGTAGATCTAGAGGTAATGATCTTTTAGGGAGTAGGTTGGTATTGTAAGTTATCCACTCTCAATCTGGAGTTCAGAGTGCAGAAACAATAACTAACAGTTCATTTTTGAGAGCATACATTTGTCTCAAGACTTAATAAAGACAGAGTTAAAAGATTAGGTTAGCCCATAAGTCCATCCATCCCCCTGTAATTACTCTTTCTGAGAGAGATTCTCTGCAAAGCTTTGTACAGTTGCACTTAATAAAACCATTCTGTTTTCCAGGGAATGGATAGATCTGCTGCTAAACCCGTATAATCTGTAGAAATGTGCATTGTAGTTTGCACTAAATTTGAATCTCTGTGCATGAGATGAAATTAATGATAAATTAATCAAAATTAAACAAATTTGGGATCTGATGATGGAAACACATGGCAACACTATGACATATAATACAAGATTGAGATTTATTCAGATATAAGGAGGGTTCTCTGACAGATGGGTACCGTACAGAAAAACAGTCGTTTACTTATAAAACTTTGTTCATCTGTAAATATAGTTATATAATGGGTTTACATAAGTGCAAATCAGCAAATAAGCAAAATGCAGCAATTACTTAACCAGCTCTTAGGAAGTAAAATGACAAGCTAAAATAATATTTACTTACAATGCTACAAGGATAATATCTACCATCTTGGTTAATATATGTGAAATATGGCTACATTTATTGTTCATTGAGCCTAGAAATGTAATTTATAGAATGTGACACAATTCAAATATGTCATCATTTAAGCAAAATGATTAAAATACTTGGAGACTAAAGCAATACGCAACAATATTAAATAGAATCAGAGACAGCTTCAGCCTTTCATTCTCCCAAATAGTCCAACCATCAACAAACATGAGTATTGGAAAAACTTAAACAAAATGCTATACAGAAATCTTACCTTGGAAAGAAAGACCCAAGATGGAGATAAGCTCTTCATTACTTAATTCTGTTAATCATGTGGAAACTAATGCTTTTATTCAGATGTTTTTTTTTTGTTTGTTTTTTTTTTTACAGATAGCACTCTCCAGCCCCACTTGGATAAAAATATTAACACCAAATAAATCAGTGTGATCTCATTGAAGGGCAGTATTCGGTCAAATTGGCGAAAAATCCTATATAATATATATATATAATATATATATATATAATATAAATATATAATATTATAGATATATATATATATAATATATAATATAATATATATTATATTATTATATATTATATATAATATAATATATAATATTATATATATTATATATATATATATATATATTATATATATATTATATATATTTATAATATATATAATATATAATATATTATATATATATATTATATATATATATATATATATAATATATATATATATATATTAAATTATATATATATATAATATATATTATATATAATTAATATATATTATTATATAAATATATTTATATATATATATATATATATATATTTATATATATATATATATATTTTATATATATTGTGGTGGCACAGTGGGTAGCGCTGCTGCCTCGCAGTTGGGAGATCTGGGGACCTGGGTTCGATTCCCGGGTCCTCCCTGCGTGGAGTTTGCATGTTCTCCCCATGTCTGCGTGGTTTCTCCCGGGCGCTCCGGTTTCCTCCCACAGTCCAAAGACATGCAGGTTAGGTGGGTTGGCGATTCTAAATTGGCCCTAGTGTGTGCTTGGTGTGTGGGTGTGTTTGTGTGTGTCCTGCGGTGGGTTGGCACCCTGCCCAGGATTGTTTCCTGCCTTGTGCCCTGTGTTGGCTGGGATTGGCTCCAGCAGACCCCCGTGACTATATTTATAATATTTATTATATATATTAGATATATATTATATATATATTATATTATATATATATATTTATATATATTATATATATATATTATATATATATAATATATATATATTATATATATTTTATATTATATATATATATTATATATACAGTAATACCTCGGATAACGACCACAATCCGTTCCGAAAAGTGGGTCGTTATCCGAAATGGTTGCTATCCGAAACAATTTTCTCCATAAGGAATAAAGGAAATAGAAATAATTGGTTCCTAGCCCCTGTTGACTCGCTAATATATGAAAGTTACAGGCTATATAGGTATGTTTTTTTAAATGGGAACAGTTATAATACAGTACAAATGATGTTAAATAAAAAAAAACATTAAAGAAAGCATTTAAACATAAGAAAACATAGGAAAACTTATCGTTTTGACTGGAGTGCCCTCTCAGGGTTGGTAGCGAGATCCTGCCCCAAGTGGAGGAGTTCAAGTATCTCGGGGTCTTGTTCACGAGTGAGGGAAGAATGGAGCGTGAGATCGACAGGCGGATCGGTGCGGCATCCGCAGTAATGCGGGCTCTGCATCGGTCTGTCGTGGTGAAAAAGGAGCTGAGCCGCAAGGCGAAGCTCTCAATTTACCAGTCGATCTATGTTCCTACCCTCACCTATGGTCATGAGCTATGGGTAGTGACCGAAAGAACGAGATCGCGAATACAAGCGGCTGAAATGAGTTTCCTCCACAGGGTGTCTGGGCTTTCCCTTAAAGATAGGGTGAGAAGCTCAGTCATCCGGGAGGGGCTCAGAGTAGAGCCGCTGCTCCTCCGCATCGAGAGGAGGTCAGATGAGGTGGCTCGGGCAATCTGCTTCAGGATGCCTCCTGGAACGCCTCCCTGGTGAGGTGTTCCGGGCACGTCCAACCGGGAGGAGGCCCCGGGAAGGACCCAGGACACGCTGGAGGCGATTACGACAGCAAAGGGAGGGTCACGGCAGAGGAGGGGAGGGTCACGGCAGAGGAGGGGGGGGCATATGACCAGATACGCTACGTATGGCAGAAAACAATAGCACTATGAATAAGCACATGAACATAATTCTGTAACTAAAAACTAAAGAAATGACACTACAGCATGGAATAAAAAAAAAAAAAGTGGAATCTTACCTTTCTAAGTGAGGCGATTACGACAGGCAATAGGGAGGGTCAACTGCAGAGGAGGGAGGGCATATGACAGATACGCTACGTATGGCAGAAAACAATAGCACAGGGTAACTTTAATAAGGTAAACACAATTTAATGTTTACTGTACATATCTTTATTTTACGAAACTAATTTACAAACACTTTTTTTTATGTTTATGCTTTTTTTTTTATGGAGGTGTGGGGAGGAAGGGGTGGAATTACTGCTTAGAGGGGGAATCCCCCTCCATGAGAACATCGGGGGATGTCCTCTGTCGCTTTGAGGTTGAAGAAAAAACTTGTCCAGGGTCTGTTGCTTCTGCCTTTTTTGTAGCACTTTTCGATAATACGACATCACTTATCATTGAAACATGTTCAGGCTCCTACTGCCTACCGCACTGTTTGGGAAAGATTTTTCTACAAACAATTGCAATTCCCCCCACTTAGCACACATTTCTTTAATTCACTGAACTTGGGACTTCCTCCTTCCCTTCCTCTTCCCCCTCCGAAGACATATCCTCATGCCAAATTCTTTTCTTGCTCAGCCTGAAGGTGCTGCAACTCTTCAGTAGTGAGTTCATTACTGTGCTCCTCCACAAGTTCTTCAACATCGTTATTATCCACCTCCAACCCCATGCTTTTGGCCCAGGGAAACAATTTCATCAACAATTTCTGGTTCGAATCCTTCAAAAATCTCGCTCTGGAACACAGTCTTGGCCAGAGTTTTCCTCCATCCTGCATTCATATTACGGTAGGTCACTTGGTTCCATGCATTATCAATAAGATGAACACAATTCAAAATGTTTGAAATGATTCTTCCAAAATTCCTTCAGAGTTAAGTTGGTATCGTTCGTTATATCGAAGCACTTCTGAATAAGGCTTTCGTGTACAATTTCTTGAAGTTTGAAATGACCTGTTGATCCATGGGCTGCAGCAAAGGGGTTGTGTTCGGTGGCAGATAACGAACTTGAATAAAGTCGAACTCTTCTTCTAAGTACACGTCGATGTTTGGAGGATGTGCTGGAGCATTTATCCAGCAGGAGAAGGCATTTGAGGGGAAGGTTGTTCTTCTCTAGGTATTCTTTTCACAGCCGGGCAAAAACTGTCGGTCACCCACTCGACAAAAAATTGGCGGGTCACCCAAGCTTTAGAATTAGACCTCCACATAACAGGCAATTTCTGTTTTATTACATTATGCTTCTTAAATACTTTGGATTGTCCGAAATGGTAGACTAACAGCGGCTTCAGCTTAAATCCCCACTGGCGTTACCGCACAATAGAAGAGTTAGCCTATCTTTCTAGGCTTGTGCCCTGGCAATGCTTTCTCTTCCTTCGTTATGTACGTTTTATTCGGCATCTTCTTCCAAAACAGGCCTGTTATCATCCGCATTAAATACCTGTTGCGGGACGTAACTTTCTTCTTCTATGATTTTTTTGAATTCTAGGATGAACTTCTCGGCCACTGCCTTGTCGGAACTAGCTGCTTCCCCATGCCTTATGACGCTGTGGATGCCTGTTCTGTGCTTAAATTTTTCAAACCAGCCTCGACTGGCTTTGAAAATCAAAATCACTCAAAGCACTTGTCTGTGGGGTTTTCTTCTTCAAATCTTCGTAGATTTGCAGCGCCTTCTCACTAATGAATGCCTCACTGATGCTAGCACTTCTAACTGTTTTCATTTATATACACAAGCAACAACTTTTCTACTTCGTCATTATTTGAGGCCTTTGCTTTGTTATAATAGTCATTCCTTTTGACACATTAGCTTCTTTAACCTGCTCCTTATTCCTTTAAAATCGTCGAGATTGTCGACTTTGACATGCCGTATTCTCTTGCGATATCCGACACACGCATGCCTCGTTCATACTTGGCAATAATTTCTTTTTTCAATTCAATTGTTGGCCGCTGCCTTATTACTGCACTGCAACCAGCTTTCTTAATCTTCTTTGGGAGCCATGATTGAGGGCTATATATTATTAAATAAAGCAACAAAATCACTAAATAAGAAAGGATGCACACGATAAAGATAATGAAACGTCTGTTCGTAACCGATGTCTCGAGCGCAAAGGAAGATGGGAAGCTGTGCCGCTGTCCGCTGGTCGCAGTCGTGCGTCGCTATCCGAAAATTTTGTTCGCTATCGGAGGCAAATTTTTTGTGAAATTATTGGTCGTTATCCGAATTGTTCGTTATCAAAGGCGTTCTCTAACCGAGGTTCTACTGTATATATATAATGTAATATATATATATATATATATATATATATATATACTATATATATATATATTATATATTATTATATATATATATATATTATATATATTATATATATATATATATATATATATATATTATATATATATATATATATAATCACGTATCATAAAATAGTTTTATTCCTGAGCTTTCAACCCCTATCAGGGGTCTTCATCAGAGGATAATGCTTAGACTTACAAGAATCAAAGGCAATATATAGCAACACATTCAGTATGGGGAGTGGGTGGAGGTGGCTAAGTCAGTATACTCAAGGGGGGGGGGGGGGTTGTTATAGTTTAATTAATGTGTATATGTCCTTCTTAAGTTGGCATGTAATATGTCTGTTGATGGGCTTTTTCATCTGATAGCCAAAGACTATTTAAGGCCAATACAAAAAGCGCCAGAGAGTTGGCTGAGTCTTGGGCTATCAGAATGAAAACGCCATCAACAGACACTTGGACATAAACCCAGCATATGCCAACTTAAGAAGGACATGTACACAATAATTAAACTACACACCCCCCCCCCCCCCTTGATTATACTGACTTAGCCACCGTCACCCACCCCCCCAATAGCGCCCCCCATACTGAATGTGTTGCTATATATTGCCTTTGATTCTTGTAAGTCTAAGCATTATCCTCTGATGAGACCCCTGATAGGGGTTGAAAGCTCAGAATAAAACTATTTTATGATACGTGATTTGTTTTTTCTCCCTTTGTGGATCTCCAACTGCAAATATATATATATATAAAAGCTTTTTTTTTTTTTTTTTTATTGTTCCTCCCCATACTGTATATGCATACCTGTGATACTTAAATATATTTTTAAGAAATGCTATACTGCTTTTTTAAACACAAATTATGTACTTTACCATACAGTACTGTATAATATAAACACTAGTTTAGGGTACAGTATGTATGTTTAAGCGTGTACTGATTGTAGAATCTCTTCAACCATCCCTTGCTTGCAATAAATATTTTTTTTTTACAATGCAATTTGTGTATGGTAATTTTGTGCATAGTTTCATATTAATTTCCTGAGAGGTTTTAAACATACTTGATTCATCTTTCAGGCCATGATCCTGTTAGGCATATCTACCCATTCTAAAGATGATGCTAGACATCTGAATAAGAAAATAAAATAAACTTATTATATTACTGTTTAAATTTTTTAACTCATTCTGTTAAGCCAAGAATCCTAATGTTAGGGGTGTAGTGATACTACTCATTGATATTTTTAAGGCCAATACCACCTCTGAATATCACCTCTTATATGGTATTGGTTTCATTAATTAAAAGTGGCAGAAAATTAAGGGGGGGGGGGGGGGGGGGAACAAAACATTGCCAGGCATAAAATGCAAGGTGCCACTGCACTGAGAGGCAGTTGACAGCAAATCATAGTATTTATAAAAATTAAAAAAAGTGCAAAAATAAAACTACATTAATGATTTTTGGGCAGACTTTTAGTCACTGGAATAATGACTTGTTTACTGCCTACACACAGGACAGAAAATAAAGATGTTTTTCATGTAGAAGTAACATTACACACATGGTACTTGCTTGTCAATTTTATTTTGCCATCTTTGTCTGACTTTTAAATTTGTACTATTTTTTGCTTGTGATTTTACAGCTTCTAGGGCTGACATGTGTCCAAATCTGAGTTTATATATATTTGAAAATGTTTTTACGCTTTGAATTTTGAAAACTGAAGTTTTAAGCCTCGCCACTCTTATTTCAGTTAATGAAGTAGTTGAAGTGTCGGCATGAATAATGCCCTGTCAAAGAAACAGCGCAGGGAGCGTTTTGTTTGGATGTCAGAGAACGCACACTTGTACGTTATGCCAGTTGTTAAATAAAAAGCCATATAAGACACACCTGTTTTTCAAGACTACATCCTTACTTTTTCTATTTTATTTTTTATTACACTTTTTTCTTCTATTTGGTATTATTATACTTTAATAAATACCAAATCATTTTGTCTTTATATCTTGAACAGATATGGTATATCTAGGTTAAAATATATTTGGTAATCTACAGTATAATGTTCATATGACTTCTAATCCACGCCAAAATTCTCAGAAGTCTTACAATATTGACCATTATGCCTTGGAGGAAATCACTGTCAAAAAATTAATTTGGGTCCCGATTTTTAATATTTTGTTAAATAGTTCTAATAAATGTTCATGAATGTTTTTGCTTTTGTAATTCAGTAAAAACATGTTTGCACATTGTCCCATAGAATTTTCATGTCGTTTTTTTTTTTTTTTTTTTTTTTTTTTTTTCTGTTTTTCATTTTCTTCACGTTAGTTAAATTGAATTAAGTTTGACCAAGTGGTTTTCAAGTGGTCTTACGTGGGTGTTATTCTCCAATTATCAATCAGGCACAGACCACCATTAAACATGTATCACTGACATATCAAAGTACGAGGGGAGTCAAGCTAAAGTTAGAAAATGAACAAACCTTAACAAAACTGATAATGTAATTTCTCGATGTAGTCTCCACCCTTCTCAATGCACTTGTGCCACCTGCTTAGAAGTGCCGGGATTCCAGTAGAATAAAAGGTTTATCTTGTCCTCGCAGCCACTTGTGCACCCCGAGTTATTGTCGAACACTACATGCAAGGGGTACTACAGTCACTATTGCAAGTTACTGTGACTTTCTGGAGACCAATGTGAAGCCTGCTATTCGATCCAAGTGCCGGGACTGCTGTCTCAAGGAGTCCATTTTGCTGCAAGACAATGCCCACCCACACACTGCTGAGAACACCAAGGCTTGTCTGGAGAAACTGAAGTTTGAGGCATTGCCAAATCCTGCTAATTTGGCACTGTGTGATTACCACCTTTTTGGACCACAAAAAAAAACATCTGGGTTGTCGTTGATTCAAGGGAGATGATGACATGAAGAAAGCGGTGCACGAGTGATTGCAAGGAAAAGACAAAGCCTTTTTATTCTGCTGTAACCCTGGCACTTCCATGCAGGTGGCGCAAGTGCATTGAGAAGGGTGGAGACTACATTGAGAAATGACATTATCAGTTTTGTTAAGGTTTGTTCCATTTTCTGATAAATCCCATTTTCTAACTTTAGCTTGACTCCCCCTCTTATTCCAGATTGAAGTAAAATAATGTATTGTAGTTAAGTCTCAATAAAAAGAATTTTCTGTAAGAAAAGAATAGTGGTTAGTATTGTTTCCAGACCGATCCAGAGCTTTCCCTTAATTTTGTAAAGGACAAAGCAGGTTAAAAAAATGATTACTTGAAGGTTATGCAAATTATTTCAGAGAAAGTAAGCCATTTGAGCTATATTGAACATTGGGTATCTGTACATTTGACTTTTCAGGTCGTTGTAATAAAATCAGCCTGTGGTTTAGGATATATTAAATTATTTGAACCTGCTTTGTCAAAATGCATTCTCATTATATTGTGTGAAATGATTTATTTTCATGTACAACCCCCCAATTCCAATGAAATTGGGACGTTGTGTAAAACATAAATAAAAACACAGTGGTAAACATTACTTATTCTATTATATCACCTTTCCTTTTAACAACACTCGATAAGCATTTGGAAACTGAGGACACTAATTGTTGAAGCTGTGTAGGTGGAATTCTTTCCCATTCTTGCTTGATGTACAACTTCAGTTGCTCAACAGTCCGGGGTCTCCATTGTCGTATTTTGCGCTTCTTAATGCGCCACACATTTTCAATGGGAGACAGGTCTGGACTGCAGGCAGGCCAGTCTAGTACCCACTCTTTTTTACTATGAAGCCACGCTGTTGTAACACATGCAGAATGTGGCTTTGCATTGTCCTGCTGAAATAAGCAGGGACGTCCCTGAAAAAGACATTGCTTGGATGGCAGCATATGTTGCTCCAAAACCTGTATGTACCTTTCAGCATTAATGGTGCCTTCACAGATGTGCAAGTTACCCATGCCATCAGCACTAACACACCCCCATACCATCATAGATGCTGGCTTTTGAACTTTGCGCTGATAACAATCCGGATGGTCCTTTTCCTCTTTGGCCCAGAGGCCACGACGTCCATGATTTCCAAAAACAATTTGAAATGTGGACTCATCAGACCACAGTACACTTTTCCAATTTGCGTCAGTCCATCTCCAATGAGCTCGGGCCCAGAGAAGCCGGCAGCATTTCTGGGTGGTGTTGATATATGGCTTTCGCTTTGCATGATAGAGTTTTAACTTGCACTTGTAGATGCAGCGACAAACTGTGTTAACTGATAATGGTTTTCTGAAGTATTCCTGAGCCCATGTGGTAATATCCTTTACAGAATGATGTCGGTTTTTAATGCAGTGCCGCCTGAGGGATCGAAGGTCACGGGCATCCAGTGTTGGTATTCAGCCTTGCTGCTTATGTGCAGAGATTTCTCCAGATTCTCTGAATCTTTTGATGATATTTTAGACAGTTGATGATGAAATCCCTAGATTCCTTGCAATTGTACGTTGAGAAACGTTGTTCTTAAACTGCTGGGCTATTTGCCCATGCAGTTGTTAACAAAGTGGTGAACCTCGCCCCATCCTTGCTTGTGAACGACTGAGCCTCTTGAGGATGCTCCTTTTATACCCAATCATGACAAACACCTGTTTCCAATTAACCTGTTCACCTGTGGAATGTTCAAAACAGGTGTTTTTTGATCATTCCTCAGCTTTCCCAGTCTTTTGCTGCACCTGTCCCAGCTTTTTTGGAATGTGTTGCAGGCATCAATTTCAAAATGAGTTAAGATTTGCAAAACAACAATAAAGTTTATCAGTTTGAACATTTGATATCTTGTCTTTGTAGTGTATTCAATTGAATATAGGTTGAAAAGGATTTGCAAATCATTGTATTCTGTTTTTATTTACGTTTTACACAATGTCCCAACTTCATTGGAATTGGGGTTGTATCAGATTAATAATACTGGGTATAAATTAATACTTAAAAATATCGGCACACACTCTAGGATTATAAACCTCCACTGATTTGCAGCTTACTTGTTTATAAGCAATGCACTTTTTTTTTTTTTTTTTTTTTTTTTTTAAAGGATAGTTTGCATGAAGATTAACAATTACAAACTTTAAATCTGTATCTTGTGAAAATGAAGTTTGATTTCCATTTTTCTTGCACTTATTGCTCTGGGGCAATCTGCCTCCATAGTGAAGATCCACTGCTATAGGATTTTAGTTTTGTCTTTTATAATAAAGCATCCAAACCTTTATGTTGTTAAAATATTAACAGGGTCTGTCTTTCTGGCAGCATGAATGCATTGCTCATTGCTCAAACTATTTGATGATGTAACATTGGCTATGTTTGTTTTTGAAGGGCATCTGATATCACTGAAGGCTTAGCTAAAATACTAATTTTAAGCACTAAATCGGTCTTTTAAATGTAGCACATTAATGCAGAGTTTGGCTGTGAGCAAAATAATTTATTATAAATCATCATTATTACTTTTTAGGAATAAATCGGGATGTTTTTAGTCTTTTTTTTTTTTCTTTTGGTCTTTTAAATAATTGATTCCTCCTAAGTGTAGTAAGCATAACTACTATTTAAATATAATTGAAGTTTGAATTAAAGTGGTTTGAGCAAAATCTAAAACTTTACAACCACTGTATATAAATCTACTATACTATATGTAAAGAAGTTTGCGTAAATTTGCATTGATTTTTGATTTTTATTTTACTACACTAGTCCTTTGATTTACATCTTCTAAGTAGGGCATAAAGAATGAATTTCACCCTCCTTGGATAGCCGAGTTGTAAAATCAGTTTTATTTTGTTCATTTGTTTTTTTTTTTCCTTGTTAACAGTGTCTGCAGTAGTTCTGGGACATAAACCCATTTTTTTTACTTTAAAACCATTCCTTTTAGTGAGCTTCAGTTTTTATTTATTACGAGATCAGTTGTTGTTGCTCTAGCTTCAATTGTTGTGCTTATGAATCAAAATAAACTTTTTTATCATTTTTTAAGTGTCTCTTGAGAAAAGGCTCTACATAGTATCAAGGCTCTATATAGTACTTGTGTAAAGTGCTGTCTCTGGTACTTCCTGAATGCATTACAGTATTATTTAATTAATTTCATCTCGGTGAACAGATTTGTTCATTTCATTCACTTTATCTCTTGTGTTTAATTAAAGGTCCTGTCGTTTTGCGGAAGCAATTAATTCACTTGAACCTATTAGCAACACTGAAATTAATAGGGAAACAGAGTGAATTGTCACCTATGTTTTGCATCAAAAAAACGTGGTGTGGTAATATTTTGTTGTAGTGAAATTTAGTGAGAAGACTTTGATAAAGTTTGGGCATCTTTGTTTAGACAGCTGCCATGCGAACCTGTCCTATATGAATGGAAGAAAATGGATGATCTGTGTATGGGTTAATATCAGCCAAATGAAATGACAGTTATGTGGAAAAAGTAAAGATTTTGTTTAAATAAAGATCAAATTTTGCTATCTCCACATATGTTAAAGGGGGAAAAAAATATTTCATGGGGTGACTTTATTTTTTTCTCATTATTGTATTAAGTATTGCAAAAGATTTATTTTAACCTTTGTATGGAGTGTTACATGCTTTAAATAAATTCAATAATCAAGTCAAACTTAACGAAACTTAATTCAATTCAAACCCTGCCCCCATGAGAAAGGCCAACAGCCAGAGTAAAACTTTTGAGAGTAGTATAGAGGAAAGGAGTCCTTTCTTCCCCAATATAAGTGCTTAATCTAAAATCTGGCAGGATATAGTCAATAATATTTTAAAGTTTGAATAGATCCTCTATGTGAGAATTTGATTTTTTTTTCAATTTCAGATATATAACATCATTTTACCCACTTACTTAACAGGGGTGGGTAGGATTCTTCCAGCTGAGCAACATAATTCTACATGCTAATAGTGAAATAAAGGCAATTATAGTTTGTTTGTCCTTCTCCACTTTAAGTCCACCTGGGAGTGTACCAAACACCACTGTATTAATGGATCAGGAGTGATTGTGACACCAAGGATGTCTGATAAGCATTTAAAATTTTTTATTAATTAAATAAATAAATTAAGGAACACATTTTCTCAACCTGGCTTCTTCAGTAGGCTTATATACAGCAGGAAACTGTATCTGTGAGATATACTGCCTGTTTCATTTAACTTGTTTAGAATCTTTGTGTTACTGCCTCTGATCCATTGAAAGTACATTTTTCTGAGGAGGTATAGATCTCGATCAGTATAGTGTAATAAAATTTTACCTATTCTAAATGGCATTGTAGGTGCTGTATTAAATCATACCTCAGTATATGTGCCAAATTTGTGTAGGTTCTATATATTCTGTTTAATAATTTAGAGCAATGGGTTGTTGCAATATAAACAAGTGTTAATGAATTTGCAAAGACAGGTCACAATGCATTATTCTTCAGATCTTTCAAATGATTACCATGTTCTGTAGCTTGCATATATGTCAACTATGCAAATTACATAATATGGGCAATTATCTGGGGACAAAAAAATGAATTTTCCTAAGAGCCTTGTAAAACTGAGCACCTGCAATTAAGTTTTTTTTTTGGGCACCACTTGTGCTCTGGAGAGACGGAATTCATATAGTGAAGACAGTGTCGGGCAGATGTGTAAGGTACACATACAGTACGCTTATCTTGATGAGTGCTGTGGTGGCGACACACAGAGCTATGTAGAGCAGGCTACCATGTCCTTACCAATAGTCTCCAGGTACATCTGGTTGAATTCCCAGGTTCTCCCAAGCTAGTTGAGATACAATTCCTACAGCTTGTTCGGAGTCTACTTCAGTATCTTTTACCAGTGGGCTGTGCCTGGGGCACCACCTGTTGGTGGCACCCATTGGGTGTCTGCCTACACTATTTGCTTGAAACTACTTCTTGAATCCACTCAGTCATGTAGAGTAATCCCAGTGAAACTGGAAAAGCTCCTTGTTTATGGTAAATGTACCTATATAATACCTTCTGAAAGAGGTGAGGATGAAGATGCAGAATAACTCTTAAACCAAAAGGTTTGATCAAGGCTTTGGTTTTATTGTAACAGTCCAGTGAAATGTATGAAAATGTGCTTTTGTTCTAGTTGCTAGTTTAGTCTCACAGTTGCCTTAAGCCATATTCATTATTAGCATGATATTTTTAGTCCAAAATGAAAATCATAGTCCCAGTATGTCTTTGAATGTTCAGCTGTTCTCTTTCAGTGTTACTGCCTATTTACTCCACTCCTGTAGCTTGGCAACTGCTAAATACTTGTCTTCTAAATCACTGTTTGTTAAAAACTCATGGTTTAAGTCTGTGCCCTAAAATATGTGTGGTGAATTTTTGTTGCCATTACAGTCTGTTCTAAAGAAAGTTACTTGCTAACAATGCAATGAGACACACCTGTTGACTGCAGAAGAATGGAATTTTGTCTCGTCTTATTAAGAATTTTCAAAACTGTAACACCCTAACTGGAACGGAGTTAAGGCACCAACTTTAGTTTTATTAGTTTACCTTCTTTATTCTATTGGAAGCATTATTTGTAAATGCTACAATGATTTATCAGATTGTTAAAATGTAAATTTTAAAGTTTTTGGTTTTAAAGAAAAAGTGGGTGGGTTCTTACATTTGTTTACTTATTTCTATAAAATTAGACAAAGCAGTTGAGAATGATGCCAAAGTGATACTATAAACAAGGTCTACATGCTATAAACGTCTTTACAATGTGATGCCTACCCTGTTTTTAACACACTCTTCAGCTTCCCTCTTTCTAAATCCAGTCATACATATACATTATCTTTCCCTTGTCACTGTGTTGGTAATCTACTTTAAGTCAGAAACAAAGTGCTTATTACAAGCAAAACATTTTCCCCTTACCCCCCCCTTTTTTTTTTTTTTTTTAATAATATATAAACACACCCCATTCCAACTCTACAAACTCCGTTTCTAGATGAATCAGTTAGTACCATGTACAAGGTGGCAGTAGTGTTGTAATTCTCTTTGGTGTCAGAATCTGGGTGGGACCTCTGACGTCTTTGCAGTTACACCTCCTGACTCAGTATTCGTACTATAACAGGTAATGCTGAAAGACTCAATCACTGTGCTCTTAACAGGCTGCTTGTGTAAAATATAGCTCGTCATTTTTTCTGAATGTGTGTGTCTGTTAAAGCATTCAGCTGTGTTTTTGACTTTTAAGCAGCTGTTACTTTTAACTTACAGGACAACATTAATGTGTTCTTGAAAGCTTGTGGGAAGTTGGGATTAAAAGAAGCTCAGTTATTTCATCCAGGAGACCTTCAAGATTTATCTACCCGCGTCACTATTAAGTAAGTAAATTGCTTTGTGATTTATTTCTTAAATGAAATGTAATAAGCTCCAAGCTTTTAATTACCATTATATGTTAATGGCTGCTGTATCGGTCATTTCTAACAGTGGAATAGGCTCTTGAGAAGTCTTCCCTTTTTTCAGTGTTATTAGATCACTCCTCAAACATTACTGAGGCAAATATATTTAAAAAAAGTAGAGTATTTCTTAAGTTTTTCCTTTTTTTTTTTATTTATTTTTTTTTAATGGTTTAGTCTATACAAGAGTTTATAATCCCCTCTAGACTGGGCTCTTTTTTATGTATTGTGTGAATTTTGCTCTAAACAATAGTTAGCTACATAGATATTTTTACATTTAAAGATCAGGCTCTTTATTGTTGCAACAATCCATTTAGATCATTCTGTCAATGAGCCTGTTGGCCAAATTAAAAAAAAAAATGGAGTATGTATTTAAATTGTAAGGTAATGTGCAACATTATGCTTTCATGAGTGTTGTTCATGCATTCCACATTAACCCTTTTGATTTTGAGCTAAAAGTGAAGTTGTTTGGTGTCTCTTTATACTAGTTAATCTCTTAAGTCTGTCCTGAGATACAAATTTAAATGCAGAAGTCTAGCCTGGCTTTGATATTTGATCATGTTTGCTTTGTTTCTGCGTAATGGCTATGTGTACATGTGCGTTAGTTAATGGATAAAGGAAGCTGAAAAGTGAAAGTATTTAAGATGTACCTTTTATATTGCTCCAGAGTTTTCAGAATTTTAGCTGCTTTGTGCCACATACAAGAAACCTCAAATAGAGTATTCTGTTTACTTATAAAAAGCCAATTGACACTAATTGGAAGTTTGAATGCTTCCATCTGTGAGCAGTGTGATTGCATGCCTTGTGAGATAAAACTCTGAAAGGGTTACATGTTGTATAGTATGGCATGTTGAACAACCTGTTCAGCATTATAGGTCTGCTCAGGTGTGCGTAAAGAGAAGCAGATGCAAAGTGTAATTAGCTGGAATGTAGGAGGTCATGAATATCTGCTTATTAACACCCCAAATGATTTGAGTGTTTGTTCTCAGAGCTGCTGTAATTTCCAGTTCAAAAACATAGTCAGTTAGCAGTTAATAAGCAATACTTTCTCTTCTTCCCCTTCATAGTGTTTTTTTTTTTTGTGTGTGTGTCATTAAATGTGTATACTTTTAAGCAACCCATCCCCAGGTTAGATTTTAGTGGCCAGTGATTAATTTAACTGTGCCTATGTGATTGACCCAATCTGTTTGATAGACCATTTCTGTCAGTGTCTGATCATAGGTAAGGCATGCTAATTTGGAAAGTAAATAGCTGGTTTACTCTGTCGCTTTCAGAAAAGATAAGTGTAAGACAAATAAAATGTCCTCTCTGGTTCTTTGTAAATATCTATATTTTAAGACAAACAGTAAAATACTGCCAAGGTTAATAAAATGAGTGTTATATTATGGTACACCGCAAAAAATATATCTATATATTATACTAATGTAATAGTATAATCTACAGATACACTATATTCTTCTAGGAAAGAGTGATTTTTAGAATGCAGTAGATTAAACAATAGAAAAAATATATAAAATGTGTATTTTGAAAATAGCTTAACTCTGTACTCACTAAAAAAATATAAGAATTTAATGATATTATGCAAATTTAAATGAATAAATCCTGATGAATATTATCAATAGTAAATAAGTTGTCTTTATTTTCCTTAATAATGTAACATGTCTAAAATGTGCTTTTTATTTTGTGCATGTTGAGCACTTCATTCAAAGTTACCATTTTAAAAAAACAATTTTTTGTTTGTCAAAGTCATGAGTTCATGTTTTTTTTAACTGTGGAACCAGTTGGAGCAGAAGTAATTTACTAAGATTGCTTTGCTTTGTAATTTTTATGTATTACACACCCGAATACTCCTAGCAACCACAGTGACATTTAGATAAGGTAATGATTGATAAGTGTTATATCACACAATATTAAACAGCAGCTAATCTGTAGTGTATTCAGGGCTTGATTCAAAAGTCATTTTGACATTTAGACATATATATATATATATATATATAGAAAGTATTCAGCTGTTGTTACCTATATTGATTATTAAAAATGGTTATTAAGGACAAGGAGAGCCACAAATCAACTTTATATGTAACATGACAGTTACTGTTTTCCAAGTTTGGCCTTATTAAGAGTGCAAAACTCTAAAGTGATACACTTAAAATCTAAATAAAAACAGAATTATCTTTTATAGAGAAAGCTAATGAAAAAGGAAGCCAGTTTATAGTAATGCCTGACCAGATTTTATTAATACATACCCATTTCTGATGAAAACCTTCTCTAATTTATATTGCTTTTTTTTGAAGAAGTTCTAAACTATGAATGGATATGTTGGCTACTATACTGTTTTTTGGATTTCTTAGTTTAATAACCTCTTTGAATTATGTACAGTATGTTAAAACCTGAAAGTTATAGGATAAAGGGGTGAATTTGATGGTGGTAGGCATGTAAACATTGCCATGTAAGATATTCTTTAAAATTGCGTATGATGCTGGGATGGAATGGGGTGATGCTGATTTAAGGAAACATCCTTGTGAAAGGCCTTGATGCTTTTAATACAGTGGAAACATAACAGAAAAGCTTAAAATAAAGCAGCCTAATAGTTCTAAAACTGAAGTTTGTACTCCGTTTTTTTTTTTTTAGCAGAATGTTTCAAGCTGAAAGTCTCTTATCACTGGTGTAATGTTCTGCTCTTTGGTCTGGCTGGCTGTGAGTCAGGAGAGAATTGCCTGCCACCTGCCCCTTAAAATGTCCCTTCAAAATAAGGGTATTCAGTTACTGTCTTATTATAAATATGAGAAAGTGACCTTTTCTCCTGTTTGGCACTTCACATACTTTGTAAGGCTTTAAACAGTATTGAAGGCAAGAGAGAGTAAATAAAGGATTAGATCAACCTGTATGTGTGGAAATGTGCATACAGTACACTAGGCTACTGTGTACTAGAAGTTTTTTTGCTCAGCATGTATAGTGTTTTTTTCTTTGGCAGAAAGTGAAATTATGTATTAGTTTTAAAGTGCTGGAGTAAAAATTATTTAACTGTTCAGTCTTTTGAGTAGAGCATAGAATTATTTCTGGCCAGGCACTTTGTTTTGTTAGAACAGCTTTTAAAAAATGGTTCAGTGTTTTTAATGACCACTGAGTTTTCTTGAAATGAATGTGTTTTTCTTTTCAACAAAGTTAACTTGGCCTTTCATATTCTTTCATAATTAATCCAATTTTTATAGTTTTTATTTCCCTCAATTTCACTGTTGCTTTCGTGGTGTACACTACTGCCTTATAGACTCAGCTTTTTTGGGTTTGTATCTCTTTTTTTAACATTTACAGTAGCCAAGCAAAATGACTACTTAGATTCTAGAAGGAATCTATGAGCCCATAGAGAAAATGATTACATGCTTAGGAGGCTGCTCTCATCCTAAAGGATGGATATGCCAGTGATAAATCAGGTAGTAGCACAGCACCTACGTCACTAATCTTTTAAACAATACCTGCAAAAATTAAATGTGTGGGTTTTCAGAGTGGCACAGTGGTTAGCTCTGCCACCACACGGATCTGACATGCCAGGTTCAAACCTTATGCATGGACATTGTTGATGTGTAGTTTGAATGCTTTCCTCTGGGTAATCGGGTTTTCCTCTTATCCCCAAGAATATACAGGTTAGGTTAATTAGTAGCCCCAAAGTGGTTTTTGTGCTTGTGTAAGTAACATATGTACAGTATGCGAGTAACACCCTACCCCAGGGCTGTTTCTTACCTTTCACCCATTGCTACCAAGATAGTCTTCTGCTGTTGTGTAGCCATGTACCTAACCACAACAATTTTAAGTATTTGAGAGTAATGTTAATTTTTTACAACTTAGGTACTTTAGAATTGTATAGTAGTGTATGTGCAATGCATGTAATATATTCCTTCCTGCCTCTACCCTCCTTTTTAGGACTATGAACACGTTTTTCATGATAACATCTTTTGATTTGAAACTAATTTGGGCTGACGTAGTAAATTGGTTAAATTTGTTGCTTAGTGGATATAATCTGAAGACTCTGGAGCTGTGTTCACTTCATATCCGTATGGTTTGTTGTTCTTCATTCTTAACAGGTGTAGGTTATATTAACTAATGGTACTAAATTGAGTGTGTGTGTATGTGTGTGACAGCATGTTTTGACATGTAATGGCACCACATCCGGGTTTGGTTTCTACCTTGTGCCCAGTCGTGCTGGGATTGGCTCCATTTCCCACAATTTTGTGCTAGATTGGGTTTGCTGATAATTGGGTGGCTGTTACTTGACTGATGTGAAAATTGTGTTTTGATCAAAAAAAGAATGCCCTGTGTACAAATGCTTGCATATTACTGTCATAGAACAAGTACAGTAGTTTAACTTGGTCAGTGTACCATATGCTAAATCAGTTTTGTTGATTAAACTAGAATCTATGTGGTTTACATTCCATTGCTTTCATTTATGAAGGCTTTTCCTCCCTACTTGTGGCATGGACTACATTGTCTCAAGTTTTCAGTCTTATAATGTTCATTCATTCTTTAAGCTTAAGTTGATATGATAATAACATATTTTATTCTATTTGCGGTTTGTTGTGCATACATTTGTAAACTTTGTTTTACAAATTCATATATTTATAGATTTAGTCCTGGGATCAATCCTTAAACACGTACAGAACTGCACAGAATAAACTGGCGCATGACTCCTTTCTCATTTTGCAAACCTACATTATGCCAAGTCACTGTGGTTAACATAGTATCAAAGTTATTTATTCCACAAAGATGCAATAATTCTGCTGTGTGGGTGTGTAATTTGACAAGTTCATATAAATAACTGAAGTCTGAGTTTGTTGGGTGTCTACTTCATCTGACCTTCTAATTTTTACAGTCCTTTTACTACAGAAGATTCACATTCTGTTTTGTCTTTGTTCAGTCTTGTCTTGGTTTTTTTTTTTCCCCTCCCCCAGCCATTACGCTATTTATACTGTAGGTCTTAGTGGCAACAAAGTCATTAAGGCATTTAATATTTACTGAAGAAGAATATCTATTGTAATATTTTGCACTCTTTAGCATTTTGCTAAATTATCTGCAGTGTATTTATCAGAATATATAAATAGTGTGTGTGGTAATTATTGGCCATTATTATCTTTCTTTTTCTGTGCTGCAGTTTTCTAAACAATTTTGACAGCTAACATTTAAGGTACTTAACTTTAAGCATGCAAAGTCATACTTGCCAGGGAATGTACTCTTGCGTTCGTTTTCTTTCTCTGAAACTACTCATTGTAGCTTCTGAAAAAATTATGACTTGTCTGTATGATGATTGGCATTAGTTACCCTGTGAAGAATATTGGATTGGCTTAGATGAGTCAATTGCTAAAAACTCTACCTTTTGAATGTTATCCTGCATTAAAATTGATTTCATATTTTGTTGAAACAACCTTTTTAACTTTAAACTGGCTTATGCTATTGCTTTTTTCTGAGTAAGCAACATCCCTTGAACCCACAAACAAGTTAAATTGATTATGTTTACATTGGATATAGTTTTGCAATTACTACCTTTATCGTTAAACAAAATAAGTTTCTATTGATTTTGGTTAATTCATAAATACACTATCTAATCAAAGTGTTTTTAATGTAACCTGGTCTATCAAAGAAAACAAACAGTGAAGATCTTTGTTCCATTTGACTTCAGCTGTGGTAGTAATGGGTTGACTTGTGTTGCGTGTGGAGTGCCCTTACCATGATAGTTACAAATATTTTGATACACACCCCAGTTTCTGATTTGTGCCTTGTTTTAAAGGGACTGGTTAAAAAGTAGAAAAATCAAAATTATCATCATGCTTGTAATATGTTCTCCCACGCTATTGCCTCTAAGCTTTGTACTTTACAACTGTCACTTTGCATGATTTTTGGTGTTTTAAATTGAATCTGCATATAAGTATCCTTTTATTTTCTAATATGAATTCCCAAGGGGCTATACTGTATTATACTCTTATTGTACCACATTTTTGCTGCTCAGATCTTTAAACATTCCCCATGTGTATTTTATTTTTCTGATTCATTTTTTCCCCCAAATGTTATTACTTCCTGAGAAGAGCACTTACTCTTAGAACCCTAGTGTGCTGTATACTTGCAAATGCAGTGCAGGTAAATTACATAGTCATATGCAAACATGTACAATGTGATAGTGAAACATGAAAAAGTGCAATTTGTACAGAGAAATGTACATCGATAAGTATCATCTTCTTCTTCTTTCGGCTGGTCCCAGTAGGGGTTGCCACAGTGGATCATCTTTTTCCACATCTTTCTGTCCTCTGCATCTTGTTCCGTTACATCTATGACCTGCATGTCCTCTCTAACCACATCCATAATTAATTTATTATAATCTCTTACTGACAGAAATTGTAGTTATAGATTCCTCCTGTCATAACTTTGCCTGACCCAGTTGGGGAGACACTGTGTAGCATCACAGAATAAACAGTCAACCTCCATCATTACTGACAATGCGTCCACTCCAAGATAAAGCAAGTGTCACTGCAGGACACTCAGATGAATGACAAAATAGGAAAGACTTATTAATGGCTAATCAAAATAACTGACATATATTTTCTGAATTAACTTTTTAGTAAGGAAATAATTGACCTGGGTACTGAGTCAGAGAATGAATGGTTTGGATGAATTGTTTTCGTTTTGATTCAGATGAAAGTAGGTGTTTAAGATCTGCTGTAATTTAGAAAGATTTGTAAGATTGCGATGGTATATTTTAGAAAGCATAGAAATGTGATGTGAGCATAGAAAGGTGAAAAGGATCTGAATTTTGGATAGGTTCTGCCAAAATAAATTTTAAGCTTTTTAGATTAAGACCTTAGTAATGCTTTAGTATTTGCAAAATTACCACTTACTAAATGAACTTTTTAAAGCCATTAGTGACTGACTGACTGACTCACTTATTGAAGCAAGTGGTCAACAGTGGCAAATACATAATGGAGGTATTTCCTGTATTGATAGCTATTAGAACACCTTTTACAACATGAGTTATACAGTAGTAACACAGTTTCAGTGCAGAGAGCTGAGCAAATTGTTTGTTTTTTTAAGATAGTATTTGTTGGAATACAGTTTTCACAACACATTTAGAAAGACAATGTTAATTTGCCTATTTATTGAAACCTACTCAAAATTTTTTTTCCTCAATGTATATGAAATTGTTATAAACAACTCTTAAATGTTAAATGGGCTTTATTATTGATAGCATTTGACAGATATACAGTACTGTACACTGTATAGTGCTTGAATCTTTATCAACATTTGAATGGCGCTCCGGTTTCCTCCCACAGTCCAAAGACATGCAGGTTAGGTGGATTGGCGATTCTAAATTGGCCCTAGTGTGTGCTTGGTGTGTGGGTGTGTTTGTGTGTGTCCTGCGGTGGGTTGGCACCCTGCCCAGGATTGTTTCCTGCCTTGTGCCCTGTGTTGGCTGGGATTGGCTCCAGCAGACCCCCGTGACCCTGTGTTCGGATTCAGCGGGTTGGAAAATGGATGGATGGATGGATGGATGAATATTTTGCATATATTAATTGATAACAGGTGAGAAAGTGGGTTCAGAGGTTGCAAAGTACTTGATGCTTGTCTTAGCCTGCAGCAGTAATTACATGCTTTCCCATAAATGGAAAACTAGATGATCCCACCCTGTTTGAGGTGGATACAGACATTATTTAGTTTGTAGGATTAACCACGTGTTGACCTTTGAATTATTACACAAAAATGTTGTCATCAGGTAAACACATTGCCAAAGGTTTTTTGTTTATACACCATTTGTGATACTGCTTTGTCTCCCCTTATTACTATGGTATTTATATGTTCATAACTGTTAGAAAAACATGTACCTGATGTCCCCTTAATAAACCTTCCTTGGTAAAATAACTATAATAGGTAAGGAAGTCCAGAAAAGCCCCATGGCACATTGAAAGGATCATAAAGCAAATGTGAAATGCTTTTAACTTAAATACAAAATTATCATCTCTATTATCTATACTGTATCTGTTGTGGTTTCTTCACAAGGGGCTTGCTTTTCTATGCTAGTTTATCTGTAATGCTCACTGTAAAGAAGCAA
Source organism: Erpetoichthys calabaricus (assembly GCF_900747795.2). Taxonomy (NCBI): domain Eukaryota; kingdom Metazoa; phylum Chordata; class Cladistia; order Polypteriformes; family Polypteridae; genus Erpetoichthys; species Erpetoichthys calabaricus. The sequence goes on along the minus strand of NC_041397.2, from coordinate 85,902,216 downwards.
AGTGCCAAAGTACATACAGTAGAAGACCAAAAGGCATATACCAGGAATACTAAAATCTTTTTTATTTTTTTGTTTAAATTGATTTCTATGAAGTGGATAATAGAGAAAAAATGTTCCACTACCATCCTAAATGATTTGATAGTATGCCATTTTGTGACTGTTCATTTTTTAAAGCACAATGCTACATCTTTTCTGCTAGTAGTTTATCTCTTGCTTTCTCTCTCTCTTTTACTATTCTCTTAACCAGGGGAAAAATACTTGCTAATACCCAAACCTTACCATTGGCTAACTGTTTGTTTAGTTTCAGGTTTAATTTTCCTTATGACATAAGGTTAGAAAATAACTCATTAGCAAACATTGCACAGTGCCCCAGCCAGATTTTTCCACTTTACTGCTTATTTTTTACACTGACTGTTACATCTTTGACCAAAGCCTTTTACTGGATGTAATGTAAAGTGATTGAACACTTAGCATAATTTGTTAATATTTGCTCATTAAGATCTGTCACTGTGGGTAATTGTCCTCTTCCACTCAATAACTAAAGTCCCCTTTAGTAGAAATTTCATTAGTAACTGTACAAAAATGTTTGAGTATCTCACTGCTCTTCTTTGCTAATAACCGTCGACTCATTTTCATTTGTATTTTTTCATGGATGACCTGCCTTTTGTTTTTTTTTGTTTTTTTTTTTTTTTTTTTTTTTTTTTCTTTTTTTTTTCTCTCCTTCAACCTGTAGAAGCATCTGGTTGAGTTTTACACTTGGACTTCAAATTCTCTGCAGTAGTCTAGTCAGATTTTCTTTTGATTGCAGAATCACTTGTGTATTTGGGTCATGTTGCACAATGAATCACCAAGCTGACATTCTCCTGACTACATTAAATAATGTGCATTTTTTTGCCCCCTTTATCTATACTAAGCATGGGCCAGATAAAAAATAAGTTGTATCTTTCTGGAAAAAATGTGAGAGAGACTTGTTTTAAAACAAAAAACAAGAAAAAAAATAGGCATTAAAAAATATTAATGTATAATGTAAATGTAAAGTAAATGTTTTTTGGTAAACTCGAAACACTCATTTACATTCTAATTATTGAGAAATGGTTTCTCCCTTCCCGGTTTGCGTGGGTTCTTATTTGTTGTTTTTTTTTTTTGCCTCCTCCTCTGCTTCTTTTTCCCCATGGTCTACTGTAGGGATTTTTTCATTTAGAAAGTCTGAATTAAACTTTCTTTCCCTTAAGGTTTTAGTTGTGGCAGCAATTTATTTCTAGAACCCTTATGCTGGCATTCTGATTGGGATATTGGATTTACAGTATGTTGCATACTGCTAATAACTTAGTAGTATGAATAAAAAATACTATTAGGGTGAGCCATTTCATTTTTTTAACATCTAAGTATTAAATTCTTGATTTCCTTTTTTCAGATATGTAGGTAAGACTTATTGCTGACCCTAAACTGGCCCACATACCAGCATTTTAAGCTAATGTTTATGTCCTCTGGTGGGCAAATATCCTGACTGGTGTTGGTTCCTGTCCTTCATCAGATGCTGTCATTCACTTAGCTAGTTCTTCACGTCACTGGTCAAACTTACCTGCAAATTACTTGTAAATTAGAATCTGTTGTCCTACGTTTTAATCTTAATTGAAGCATGGACAGCTTTAACCACTGTAAAATGCTCCTTGACCCACTTGTATTTTACATATTTGTGTTAGATTAGTAATAATAGCTTTCTCTGTTTCAGTGTTGCAATTGGTAGGTCAAACTTTTAGCAAAACCTGTTGTCTGAATGTTGATTATGAGTTTTGACATTAAATCTTTGCAATAACTAGGCCGGCATTTCTCCTTTACCTCAAAAAGATTAGTTAATGCTTTAAGCTCACAATCTGTGGATGACTTAAGGTCTGTAGCCATATCCTTAATATGTAAACTTAGAATGCTGCATTTTAATTAAGCTGCTGACTTAGAACACCCACTTTGTCATACTTTTCAAAGCACTTTGTATGGATGTGATTTTCTTTTAAACAGCTGCAATGTTAATGGATTGTTAATCCTTGTTATAATTAAAACTTAAGTATAGTGTAATGCATAACACGTAAGCTGACACCAAGCCCCCATGTACCAGAAATTGTACTCCTGATTGGAAAGAACATGTATTTAGTTAAATACATTTAAATGCATGAAATGAAATCTTGCCATTTAGGTTAGGTTTCTTAGTCTGTTGCAGTATAGAAGCCAATGCTTATTATACAAACATTTTTTTTTCCCTCAACTTTAGACTATAAAGTTACATTGTATCATGCATGTGCTATGTATAAGTTTTGCATTTCTGTAATAGTACATATTTATTTAATTTTGTTGTGCCAGTACCCAAGATGTACAACAAGTACATATTTTCTTTGAAGAGATTTCTTCTGGAAATATGCATTTTTACCTTGTCGGGAACAGCTGTTTGCACCTGAGAAGCCGTTTTATAACTTTATTTTTGCTCTTATCAATAGTAGTGTTCATTTGCAAAATCTAACATTATGAGCTTGTATCTCTTTCCACCTGTTTTACTCTTTGGCTATTTTTTTCTGATAATATTTATATGGCAAACTTCCCCCCCCCCCCCCCCACATACACTTCCTGAAAATTATTTTTTTATTTCATACCCAACCGCAAAACCACACATGCTATCTTAAAACAGCCAGTGAACAACAAAACAATAGGGGGGAAAAATGCAGTGCTGGTTTAACTTTACATGTACATGCTACTGTAGATGCAAGAAGCATATCATCATCACCAGAAAAAGTGTCTCGGGCTCATTCCTAAATAGTACACAGTAGTAGTATACCATACAAATATATAAAACAGCTGTGCTCTGGTGGTATGAGAAAACTTACCTGAGACCTGGATGGAATTTTGTGAATAATGGTTCATTGTTAAAATATAGCGTTAAAATATAGTGACTGACTGATGACAGCAAGTTTTAGGGTGTGAAATGCTTGCTCTTTTGATGATCTTATTCAATAATTTACAAATATTAGTTTAACTAGCTGTGCTACCCATTTAAGACCGACTGAAGTCTAATTAATCAATGGAGACCTCGGCATTAACGTTTACTGTGCACCATACAGCACATAGGTCTCTTATATGCCATTTGGTATGGGATGCGTAAAAGCAGGGTTAATATTTGCGATACACCATCTATTAGAATGGAAAATGCAATGCATTTTATTACTAAAAATGTTTGTGATGTGCCATCTTTTTGAATAACACTGACATAGCAAACTGATAGACACACAGGCAGACACTTATCCTTTTATTTAGTTGAATAAATGGTTCAGTTAGTGCAGATGCCATGGTTTTCCTCCGTTCTTCTGTGGGTATCGAAATACTTTGAGAAGCTCTTGCTAATGTTCAGGTTTGTCCCTAAATACTTACATTTCAAAAGGGTATTGTTTAACAGCTAATAATTATCCTTATGAATCTATTGGCCCGTCCTAGTGTGTCTGTTGTATATAAATGTAAAATAGAGAGAGAGAGAGAGGTTTGGGAGCATGTGCTGATTACAGCATGTTGCCACACCCACCACACGATGATCCACCCGGATTGGGGTCCCAGTGCAGTGGGTGACCTTTGTGCAAATGACCATTCAATGTGTAAATCCTAATAATCTGAGTCCTAGTAGCTCTAAATGCTTAAAAATTTATTAGTCTTTTTATTTTTTTGTAATGCTAATTTATGCAACAAAAACAAAGTCCCTGTATATTATTGTCTTAGGCAAACACCTGGGTTTGCATTAAAATAGAGCTTTATCTTTGTCCATTTACAGCCCACTATACAGTTTTTTTATATAGTTATTTATATAGTTTGTGGTTCATCTGAAAAGTGTTAATCACCTGGAAACTAAATTGACATCTCACCCCCGTAATTAATATTCACTTGTTATGGCTAATTTCATAATGTTTAATAATATGTCAGTGTAATCCCAAATTTAGGTTTTCAAATAGTGCCACCTTCCTCGAATTAAACTGCACTTGATGGCATGTTGTACAGTTTATCATATGTGAAAACATGTTTACTAGGCTTATTTCTATTAATTTTGATAGGACCTTTGCAGTTTTGTTCATGTATCTTGGTCTTCTGATTAAAAAATCAAAAATATCTAAAAGTTAATACACTTTTTAGATGTAATTGGACATTTTATTTTTCTTTTCTTTACTATATAATTTTTAATAAGCATCATGGACAGCTCAAGGGGAATATTTGTAAATCCTGGCCCAACCTAGGTTTGTTCAGAGCCTGCCCACACACTCTGTGTCTGTTTAGGTTTTTCTCATAATATTCCAGTTTTGCTCCAACATCCCAAACAAGTTTTGCTATTTGAGTGAGTCACAAGAGGTTTCATCCAATTATGCAATCTTCCATACTGACATCCTGTTCATAGATGGTTCCCAATCTTATGCCCGATGTTGTGTGATTCTGACCTTCATGTTCATTGTCCTAGGTTTAAAGAGGAGTGGATGGGTAGATTTTTTTTTTTTTTTTTTTTTTTTTTTTTTTTTTTTGTAATAACGGAGTAAGAAGCCTACAAATTTTGTTTGCTTAAAATCTAAAACTCCGACTTGTATCTTAGCTAATCAATGGTTTACTCTAATCAGGGTTATTGTTGTACTTCTTGCAATGAATACTAGAGGATATTCATCCCCAGTAAACAAATGTTGACATCCCTGTTTTATACTTCTGGTGTTGTGATGATCAAGAAGAGTACAATAATAGAAACTTTTTAAAAAAATATGTTTAGGATGTTGCAAAGTTCTGAGGCTTGCAAAATGGATTGAACTTCAGTATTAAGTTATCTAGTTATTGAGACCAAACAAAAGTCAATTCACCTGTTGTTTTGTCTGGAATTTAATGCCATTTTTGTCTAACATAATTTGTTTTAGGGTTAAAATTTATAAAGCTGATTTAAAGACTATATTGTAAATTTAAATAGAGTTTAAATAGTAACTCTACAGAAGTCAACATTCCTTTTTTACTTTTGCTTTTTATAGAACTATAGTGTATTACATGTCCCATCTCATGTACAGTAAATCCACACTTAACAGTCATACCAGTAACATTGCTCTCACATACTTTGAAGCCCAGCTGTTATATTGCCTTTCAGAAGCTTCATGACCACCTTGGTCCACAACACTATCCTGTTGTAATCATTGTGACTATGTTGCCTCATAAACCAAGTAATAGGTTAATCAAAAAGATAGTTGCAGCTTTTTTTTCTTTTGTTCTAAATATTCACTTTGTGTTTAAGCAACCTGTACATGTCCACCTCTCAGGCAGTAGATGGAATATCTGAAATGACACCTTTTTTGTCAAAGCCTTGAGAAATGTCACTTTATTTATAAAAAAAAAAAAAAAAAAAAAGTCATTCAACTTTTAAAAATACTGTTTTGTACATGCATAGATTTGCTTGAAGGTGGGTTGCAGCTTTTGAAAATCCTGTTGGATGCAGCTTTTGAAAATCCTGTTGGAAATGGTCAAAGAAGGAAACCTGTGCTACAGAAAATGTCAATATCCATATTACTAACCGAGAATAAACCGAATATGGACGCAGAGACACGGCGATGGGACCATGAGACGTACTGCGCAGGTGCGCGTCACATAAACCCGCAAGCGAAGTCGTATCCACCGCGAACAAAGGAGTCACAGACCAAGAACGAAAGAGCTCAGCTAACGTGAATGAGAAATGAAGCAACAACGCGCCCATAGCTAATGACTAACGACACAGCCACACACACAAAAGAGGATTCTGCGCTGCACCCCAGAGTCAAACGTGAGAGGCTACGGAGGCCCCACAGGTCCACAAAGAGAGTACGGAATGCGCAGGCGTCACTGCCATATTGTGAGTGGCACTACTGCGGAGTGAAGGCGCAGGCGTCACTGCCATATTGTGAGTGGCACTACTGCGGAGTGAAGGCGCAGGCGTCACTGCCATATTGTGAGTGGCACTACTGCGGAGTGAAGGCGCAGGCGTCACCGCCATATTGTGAGTGGCACTACTGCGGAGTGAAGTTAGGAATAATGTGCTGCTTGGGATTGTACAAACCGCTGAACTCTTTACACCAAATTCAAACACAATACAGCTCAACGATACAAACACGAGCCCACCTGGATGAGATCAATGAACGCAGGCACCTACAACGCGCGTCTGAAACTGTGGAAGCAAAGCAGGCACGGGTTCAAAACGAACGAGCTCGACTGATGGATATACAAACTCGAGCCCGCCTGGATAAAATCAATGAACGCAGGCGCCTACAACGTGCGTCTGAAATGCCGCGGGCAGGGCTCCAAAACGATTGAGCTCGACTAATGTATTTCAGGATACCCAACGCCGGGGGTAGGCGAGCGAAGCGAGCGGGGGGCGGAGCCCCCTTTGTCAAAGGAGAACAGGAATTTGATTTTTAGTAAAGGAAAATCATACTATATTATTTACATTACATAATTGCATGGTTAAGCATGTTATCATTTAAGCTCTGTCCTGCTTGTCAGGAAAGTTTAAAAAAAAAAAAAAAAAAATGCTTAGCCATTTGATATTTATTACATTTAATTTTAATTGACTGTCGGCTGTTCTTTACTGTTTGGTCTTGAAATACATTGCTTGATAAAATGATTTCTGTCCGTTCTAAAAGTTTGCTCAATAATCTGACAATGAAATGAGAATGAAGAGATTTTTACAATTTGTGTACTTCTGCATACATTTCAGGATAATATAATGCCACTCTACTTTGAGGTTCTCCTTCGTGAGGTAATGTAATAATATGGTATTTGAACACAGGGTGCTATTACTGTGATGGCTTTTTTTAATGCTAATTATATCGTTTAAAGTTTATACTATAGTATGATAAAAGTACAGTATACAGAATATGAGGTTAGTCTAGTTGAATATATCTTGTATTTTTCATTGCTAAGTTAATGAAAATGTTTTTTGCTATTTTGCTTCAGAATGATTATTGTCAAGTATGTCCTCTTCAAACAACCTGAGAATACCTTTGCAATATTAATTGTCAATGACCTCAAATCCCTGTAAAAGATTTCCCACATTCTCTTTATAGTTTACATTACCTGGCACAAACTGACAGAAGTCAGGTTTAACTTAGACAAAATGAAAAAAGCTTGTGCATGTTTTGTGGTGTGTGTTGTCCATTTTATTAGACAACTCTTCTCTCTATTAAAAAATGAGTTGTATTTTTTTCTTTTTTTAAAAAAAGAAGAGAGAAAATAAAATCCTTTCTACTGTTTGTTACTAACAGGTATTTGGGCTGTAGACTGCTTGCCAAAAGAGGAACACCCTTGGCTGGGTCATACTGTATAGCATAGATAATGACTTTTTCAGTTTTCATTGATAGAATCTAAATAGTCCTGGCTATTATTTAAGACATTTAAGTCATATTAGGATGATCTTGATGATAAACAAGTTCTCATATTCCACATTCATATTAATAATGGTGATTATGATATGCAGCTTCTCTTTTTCAAAAGCAGGTATGCTGATAGTTTACCAAGTTTGATTAACAGCATGTTTTTAATACATCGTATACTGTATAAAATAATTGCATGGGAAAATAGGGTGTGCCAGTTTAGGTAAATGAAAGCCATTGGCAGAAGCGAAGTGAGAGGACTAAAGTTGGGCAAAGCTCATAGAAGATGTGTTCAAAATGTTTTTACAAGTCACTAAGTCAATCTTGCATAAATGATCCTCTAAGAAGGGTATTTCGTATACTGTAAATTACACCCTTACCTTATCTTCTACCTTGTGCAAATTCTGATGTTGAGACAATTCCCTTCAGCCAGCATACTGTTCCACATGATTTCATCAGTGTTTAAATAATACTGCTGCATTTGTTTTCTCCACCACTTTTGAGATAACAATTTCATTGTCTTACTGAATTATAGTGTTTATCTTAAAACAGTATTTCTCAACATTTATATCCTTGGATCCCAGTTTTACCCACAAATAGCATTTGAAAAGGGTTTCCCTCTTCATGAATTGAACATTAGAAAACATTAGGAAAACATCCGGTTATCCTTGATGAAGAGCACAGTTAGAAGTAGAGAAAAATATCACGCAGTGCTGTTGATCACTTCGGTAGACCAGAGGTTTGTCTCATGTGACAATAATATGAGAAACTGATTTAACAACTTTTTTTTAAAGCTGTGCATAGTCTTGCATTTTTGAAAAAGACAACACTATTGGCTACCTGCATATCTTCATGCACTGTGCAATTATAATCGGTGATTAGCATTAAACCAAAAAATAAAAAAAGAGGGAAAAAAAACAACAAATTGATTTACCCCCTAGCCCAGCAGCCTTTTTTTTTTTTTTGCTAAACATGTATTCAGACCCATTGTATACTGAGGCAGTACTCATTTTAGGCTTTGATGCTAATGAAGAGTGTTGGTTTTTTTTTTGTTTTTGTTTTTTTTAAATATATCTTTGAATGAACCTCAAATCACCCTTTTAACATTGCCAATTACTTCTGCTGCAATCTATTTCACACAACACCACTGTTTTTAGCATGATCAACAGTAAACGGCTCATGTGAACTAATAATATTAGCCCCTGGTTAATTAAAGTACATATATTTATAAACACACACAGAAAAGTTCTTAGTTTCATGGTATGTTTGATATATCTGATTATCCAATGGCATTATAACTGACGCCCATTAACTGAAAATTTCCAAGGCGAAGCCAGGTAACACAGCTAGTCTTTTATATATAAAGGTCTACGCGTAGAATTGTGTGCGTGTGTCTGTCTCTCCCAGCCTGGAAGTGAGAGGTGGAGTCGGGGTAAGGGCTCCACATCTGAGGAAACAAATTCGCTTAGCTGCTAATACATAACCAAGGCAAGCACGTCGGCAAAACGAAACCTCCTAGGAGAGAGATTCCCAAAGTAGTTCCTTTCAATTACCTGATATCTCTTCATTTCAAATTTTTTTTCTGACGATTTCAAGTTTCTAGGACCCTGGGCTTTTTAGAGTACAGGCTTACACAGCTAGTAGTTGTATAAAATACAGTGGTAGCACTGCTCCTGTGCAACAAGGAGATCAGGTTTCAAAGTCTGGTTGGTTCCTGTATGATGTTTGCATGTTCTCCCTGTGTGCTTGTGGGTTTCCTCCAGGTTCTCTGGCTTCCTCCTACAACCTGCAGTGTGCATGCTAGGTGAATAGTGGATGCTAAATTGATCATAGTGAGTGTGTGTTCATCCTGCAATAGGCTCATGACCTGTCCAGGGATTGTTTATGGTTTATGCCTGATGCTTTCTGGGCTAGACTCCAGCTTCTCTGTGACCCTACTCTTAATAAGTGTGTTTAGAAAATGGATGGATAAATAGTTGTATAAATGTAAAATTTATTACAAAGAAAAAATCAAATTATAAACGTTTTTATGTTAATAACATTGTGCATGCGTCTTTCACATGTGAAAACTAAAGCCCTTTCCAAAAAACCAAACTAATTTAGGGAGTGGCAAGTATTTCTGGTGTTACAAAATCAGAAGTGGCATCTAAACAGTTTTCCATGAAAAAACCCGTTCAACCAGGTTGACTTATTTTGGATTAAGCAAAATATTCAAAACAAAAGAACATTCATTATATCAAAACTGTTTTTTTCTTTAGCAGCATACTTTGAAGTTTTTCATTAAGTAGGTATACTTTTAAACAGGTTTGTTTTTTAAAACCCTACCTTGAAAAAAATCTGGCAACTGTTGTGACCTGATCTTTAATGTACATTTTTAAATTTTTTTTATTATACCTCAAAATGTAATGTCATATTTTCTAATCTGCTGATTCTAGACCAGGGTCACAGTCGGGCTGGAGTCTATCCTATCATAGGATGCAAGGAAGGAACAAAGTCTGGCCAGGGCGCCTGACTGTTACAAGACAAACACACACACACACACACAGAGACCAAACACATACTAAGGCCAATTTAGTGTTGCCAGTTCGCCTATCCTGCATGGCTTTGGACAACTGGAGGAAACCCACACAGACACAAGGAGAACATGCAGATTCACTCCATGGGTACCCATGACACACACCCTTGTCTCTTTACTATGGGGCAGCAGTGCTGCTACTGTACCACTGTGCTGCCCTATTCCTCAACATATTTTATGTAATTTAAAAAGCATACAGTGGGGGAAATACAGTAAGTATTTGATCCCCTGCTGAATTTGTAGATTTTCTCACTTAACAAAGAAATGAACAGTCTCTAATTTTTATGGTAGTTTCATTTTAATGGAGAGAGACAGAATATCAACCAGAGATCCAGAAAAAGCACATTACATAAAAGTTATAAATTGATTTGCATGTCATTGAGATAAGTATTTGATTTCCTACAACCCAGTCAGAATTCTGGCTCCCACAGATTGGCTGTGCCCCCATGTGGCACACACATTACAATCAATCAATCAATTACAGATGTTCCTGATCTCAACTAGTTATGTGTATAAATCATACCTGTCCACAGAATCAATTTCTTCCATTCCAACCTCTCCACCACCATGGGCAAGACCAAAGAGCTGTCAAAGGACGTCAAGGCCAAGACTGTAGACCTGCACAAGGCTGGAATGGGCTACAAGTCCATCAGTAAGAAGCTTGGTGAGAAGGTGACAACTGTTGGTGTGATTATTTGAATATGGAAGAAATATAAAATGACCATCAATTGCCCTTGGTCTGGAGCTCAATGCAATAACTAGGGATGCTGCAATCAGGTTTTTTTAAGGCCGATGCCGATCAGCAATTTCATGTTGCTTGATCAGCCAAATCCTAGGTTTTTTTTTTAATTATATATCTCTTTAAAAAATGTTTTACACTAAGCTCCTGCATATCCAGACGTATAGAAGCCTTGTCTTCTATATTACAGGCTTATTGTTCAGTGACCATTAAATTCTAAAATAAAGTAGTACTTGTTACTTACCAAAATGTATACTGTATGACACACTGAAGTAAATCATAAACACAGTACAAATCTTAAAAAAAATAAATAAATAAAAGAAGCTGCAAATGTATCGGATAAGTTGTTTATCAAGAAGACGCAAGATTAACGTGCTTAACAGGTTATAAGTAAGATACATTTTGCTATTAAGCTTAACATGCCTATTGTTTACTTAGCAGCAATTTCAAATTTTTCTGCCTCAACTACCATAATATCTTGCATAAAGGAGCACCACAACTAATTTACCATAAAGCTTCATTTAAAACTCAACAGTGTTACATTATGGAACTCTGCAACTTAGGTTGACTGGTAATATCCCAACCTGAGATTAGAGTGAGTAAGTGTGCCCTGTGCACAAATGATCAAAAGTGTTAACAAAAATTGACTTTTAATGCATCTGAATGTATGTATGTATGTATGCATGTATGCATGCATAGCCTCTCCGGAAAAATTCACTTATATAGCAATGAAGTGCTCTACCTCTACTAAATTGCCACTTTTTAGACTTCCCAGAATTTTAAAACCTTGTTAGTGTTTGATTTATTTATTTGCTGCTCAGAATTTCAGGTTACTTTAAAAAAAATTGTGGCCATAGTATAACATCTATATATATATATATATATATATATATATATATATATATATATATATATAATATAATTCACTAAGCCGGGAGACAAGTAGCCACCCATGGAAAGCACGCCGGAAGGGGCGTGGATTCACTAAACCGCCGACAAGACAGACGCCAATGGCGCACGCAGGAAGGAGCCATGCCCACCAACTCTTAGACCATTGGATACGACGAAAAAATCACAGAGCCACGCTCACCAACTCGGACGCGACGCCTCGGAAAACATGCCGTCATTTCTGTTTGTCTGTGCCACAGTCCACTTGCAGCTCTGAGCCACGTTGACTTTTCATTAGTCAACCTCAGTGGAACCTTGGTTCACACAGAGGCAGTGCCAGAGAGAGACAGAGGCACACACAGGCAGCGCGAGAGAGAGAGCCGCGCACACAGAGGCAGCGCCACAGAGAGACAGAGGCACACACAGGCAGCACAAGAGAGAGCCGCGCAATCCTTTAAAACTGAAGTTAAAACACAATGAAGGAAGCAGTCTTTAAAAACCAGTAAGCCCTGTGCCTCTTTTTCATTAGCGTCTCACCTGCTTCAGGCCCTGCAACAGTCGAGATGCTCTCTCTGTAGCTGACCTTCTCTGTGCCTGACTCCACTACTGTCAGTCGCCTGATTAAAAATGGCCTTTTGAAGGGGAGCTATGGACCCGCTATACCACAGGAACACATTGCCTTCGAGCCTGCTCTCGCTCACTCTAACGTACCGGCTTTCTCTCTCTCTCCTCACTCGCTCACACACTGCACAGGGGAGAAATGCCCGAAGCACGAGTCTACCCGGAAACCATTACAGCCACACTTCCACGCCCCTCGCTACACTGTGAGTGCGATGATTATTTATTTAAAAATGAGATTTTGAAGGGGAGCTGTGGACCCGCTATACCACAGGATCACCTGTGACATTGCCTTCACATTGTTTTCCTTTTATTTATGATCCTGTTGAGCAGATCAGACACCCAGGCAAACAACACTGAATAATCAATAGCTGCAACCACTTTGCCCGCCCCAACTCCTCACCTGAGTCGGTTTCGTCTGTATTCAGCAGTGTTTCCCAAACTCGGTCCTGGTGAACCCCTGTGAATGCAGGGTTTTGTTCCAACCAGATTCCTAATCATTAATGCCGGTGAAACTCATCCGGGATAAGTCAGTTTTTCAAATGCAGCCATGTAGCAGATTAGTCTAACAGGATGTAATAATCTGAGATGAATGCGCGCCTCCGCGCTGAGTGGAAACACAATGTATATTGCTGCAACAAAATGATGAAAGAACGGGCGCATTTTTTTCACACAAGCTGAGTGGGTGGGTGTTAGTTAATTAGCAACTCGAAGGATTTCAAGATATAATATACACAAGAGGTAACACTGCAAAAGCGGCCCAAACCAGAAAAGACGGCTGGCAAATTAAACGCGTGTGCATTGTACTTACTGAAAGCAGCGTTACGGATTTTGCAAATGTTCATTTTTTTCCCTCTGCTTAAAAAACATTGAAAAAGCGGCGCGGATTGGTTTGCAGCGTGTAAAACAGTTTGTTTGTCGCGGATAATTTGCTATCCACACAGGGAGGAACCGGGAAGCGAACCCACAATCTTCCACTGTCTCCTTACTGCAAAGCAGCCATACTACTACAGCGCCACAAGGCAGTTAAAGAATGCACCGGGCCACATGTTCATTTTTTCCCCTGTGCTTAAGACATTAAAAAACTATTTCTCAGCTGTGACTCCGGAACAACTCGGTACGCGAAAAGCGGCCAGAACTGCAAACAACAATGAAAACTCTATGTGACTCACAGGTAGTGATGGGCCGCTCGATACTCAGGTTTCGACACTGTGTCGAGCTTTCGAAGCACTGCAGATTTTAATACTTGATCGAATAGTGACATCTGTGATTTAAGGATTTCACATTTTCTTTCTCAAATGTGCTTACCTATATCATGTCAAAGTACAGGGATAAACCTTTATTTTCTGTCTACTCCGGTTTAATTAAGACAGACCAAAGAAAACATTTAAGGCTATTAAATGTGATCTCAAGAAAAGATCAGGGTTAATTATAATACTAATAACAGGAGCGATTATAATGATGCAGTGCAAAAGTAAATACTAATTGAAAGAGCCGGGAATGCATGAGGTGAGGTGTCTTATTTTGTTTAACTCTTGCTATCGTATAGTGCATTCTGCCTGTCGGCGTTAGTTATATTTATATTTTTTAGACATCACACACTACAAGCTGCTGACGAACCCTTCTCTTCGTTGTCCGTCTGTAGCTACGAAAAAATAAAAGCAATTCGACTTTTAACAGACGTCATTGAAGTGTATCATAAGTTTCTGTAACGTTAATGAAATTGGCCAGGAGGTGTCACGAGAGAGGTGAGTGTCAAATGCTTCGAAGCTTCGATACGATTTCCGACACAATTGCTTCAAACGTGTTGATGCTTCGCGAGGCTTCACCCCGCCCATCACTACTTACAGGTTACTGAACGAGAAATCAGCAGACTAGCATGACGGATGGGGCGTAATGGGCATCCTTCCCCTCTCCTCCGGATTTTTCAAATGTTAATTTTTTTCCCTGTGCTTAAAAATCATTAAAGCAGCCAGATTATGCGGCGTATGGTACGCCGCGGGTTGGCTAGTTCTTGAATAATCTAATAATACATTCTTTGAGTTCCTTTGAGTTTTTGTTTTCCAGTTTTCTGTGAACCTTTCTAAATATGTGTATTGCATTTTTTATTTAGGATCAAATTTATATTTAAATAATTAGGGAAAAACAATTACAACCAATTTTACAATAATAGGGGAAAAAGAGAAACACTCTATGCACATCTCTAAAAAATGGACAAAAAAGAAATTGTCAGAAAAGCCTTGAGAAACTGAATTGGACCCTGGGTGAAAAAAATGTGTGCAAGAATAAAGCCAAAATAAAGATTTTTGAGATTTCACGTCATTGATTTAAGCCACCCATATTCTCCAGTTGATTGGGAGACGGCCCTATTTTAATAATGGAGTCAAGTGATCCATTAATTAATGATGCAGCGATCTGAACAATCCTAATGTAGAAAAAGACTTCCAGAAATTGGTACAGATAGTCAGGGTGTTTCCAGTGAGAGGAAAAAAATCCTGTATTGTGTGGATGTTAAAGTAAAAGGAGAACGGGTTAGGGGAAGAAAGATATGAGGGAGAGAGGGGAATATCAATAAAAGGATTCAAGTAAAGGGAGCCAAAGGACTGGAATGAAGAGGACAGTTGCAAATCATGTGGAGTTGTAGTGTGCCACAAAAATATTCAGAAGACCGCTTTGTTAAATTTCTACATACATTTTAGCTTGCATTTACACATAAATATGCATGTTTTTAACTTTTCTTGGGAAAATGCAATGCTGTTACCTGCAGAAAAATGTAGACAAAGAGACTATAGTAAAGATTTACAGCTGCAAGTCTATTAATGTGTAAATTGTCAGGTTGCAGAGGATTAGGGCAAAAGGCACAAACTGAGTTGTTTACAAAATTTGCAGTATCTAAATTGGTATTGTGTTCTTGTTGTCTTGCTTTTATTTATGTGTTGTCTGTGAAGAGTGTTGTATTTCTCAAAGTCATCAAGCCACCTGGCATTTAGACCTTTTCCCAAATCAAGCTACCCTCCACACAGCTGAAGAGGGGGAAAGAAGCATACAGAAGAACTTGGCAGCAAACAATAAATTGGTCTACATTCCTGCTGTACCAAAGAATGTTGTTCTTTGTAGGTGACAGTTGGTATCATAGTAGCCTTTCTGACAAGTGTCATTTATTTTTATTGGCGACTATGTTTAGAATTGTGGCCAGACCTAGGCAGTGTAGGTAAAGTTTTATTTTTTCCCACTTTTGTCTAATGGAAGCTTTTGAGGTATATTCAGTGCTTTTAAAATGGTCTTGTACCCTTCACCAGATCTGTGCTCTTATATAATTACTCTACAATGTTAGGGCTACTACCTTAGAGGCAGGTGATTGGGTCTGGGTCCTCCTGGGAGGAGTTTGTAAAATGCTTTGAGTAGTGAGAAAAGCACTATATAAATTTAAAGTATTATTATTATATGCCTGACTTGTTTTGAATGTTTTTTTTCTTCTCATTTTTTGGGGTTGTTAATCCTCATAAATTAGTTGGCAACAGGTGATCCACCCATTTTCTACACAGGTTGAGACAATCAACAAATTGGGTGAGTTGGTTAGGTAATACACTGTACCAGAGGAAGGTTAGCCTTGTATTTACCAAGAGTATGAATACTTTTTTAAATCTTAGAATTTGATTTTTTTTTTTTTTTTTTTAAACAAAATGTCAAAAGGATTCAGTTTGTCTCTTTTGATTTTAGCAGGATCATTACAGCAGTGGAGAACTTTTTTTTAAATATTTCATGTCAGGAGTATGCTGTGCCATAAGGAGAGACAATAAAATAGGAATCTGGCATACTGAAGGATTATTTTTATTTACTTTTTGTGCAGTGGATTAGGGAATGCTGGTATGCTAAAAATGAGTTAAAAAAACAAACGAACACTTAATTTTATTTTTCAAGTTATTGATGAGGTTTAATGATACAGTACATATCAGTGTATAGTGTACACTGTATACCTTTCTAAAATATTTAATCTTCATAATATCAGATGTACTAATAAATGTGCAATTACAACCCTCAACAGAAATCATCAAAACAAACCAGTTTTAGATGAGAAAGGAGAAAACCGCAAAACCTCCACGTAAATCCGCCCCAAACGTTTTTATGTAGTTTAAAGTTACAGTTTAAAAGCAAAACCATGCTATAGAAGCTTGGTTCACGAGAATAAGTCAAATAACAGCCACAGTGTTTTGTGAGTTACCTTGAACACATCCAACCAGTTTGCATAGCTTCTGGACAGTTTAGTTTAGCTGTATAGTATGTCTGGCTAAATTATTTTGTATCTGTAGTTACCACCAGTTTCACCTGTCAGTTCTCATATATTCATATGCATGCTATTGTGATGTTTAATTATTGATTGTTGCAGTGGTCTGAAGTCTGAATTGACTGTTGCTACAAGTAGTAGTGCTTTCAGCTCTTGTATCTTTATGGTAAAAAGCCTCAAGATAAGTTAATAGTTTCATCAGATGATGAAAGTCTTTGCTTTCAAACACTGATTAGTTTCCATTATTGTAGCAGTAGTATTGTCATGTGTACAGAGTACAGTGGAACCTCAGGTCACAACCGTAATTCGTTCAAAAACTCTGCTCGTAACCTGATTTGGTCGTGACCCGAAGTAATTTTCCCCCATAGGATTGTATGTAAATACAATTAATCCGTTCCACACCGTACGAACTGTATGTAAATATGATATTTTAAAAGATTTTTAAGCACAAAAATAGTTAATTATATCAGAGTGCACAGCGTAATAGTAAACTAAATGTAAAAACATTGAATAACACTGAGAAAACCTTGAACAGAGAAAAGTAACATTGAAAGAATTCACGCTATAGCCTTACGAACCGCTCGCTGTAAACACATTTTTTTTTTGAGTTTTAAGCACAGGGAAAAACATGAACATTTGAAAAATCCGTAATGTAATAAACATCCAAGAAAGTAACATTGCAACAATGCACGCTACGAACCGATCGCTGTAAACAGAAGTGAGGTGGAGGTTAAAATCCAATAGAAAGAAGTCTTCAT
This sequence comes from Erpetoichthys calabaricus, assembly GCF_900747795.2. Classification (NCBI taxonomy): domain Eukaryota; kingdom Metazoa; phylum Chordata; class Cladistia; order Polypteriformes; family Polypteridae; genus Erpetoichthys; species Erpetoichthys calabaricus. The sequence continues at coordinate 85,884,962 of NC_041397.2, read as the reverse complement.
TAAATACAACGAGGTTAAAACAGTGCTCGAATCAGTCTCTTTAAAAACAAGCCCGGTGCATTCTTTAACTGCCTTCTCAGCCTTACGCGGCCCGCTCTCTCTCTCTCTCTCTCTCTCACTGCACAGGGAGAGACTGAACACATGCGGAAATCATCATCGGCGCGTACGAACCGGAAAGGAAACTGGCTTGTTCGTCACCCGAGTGTGTGGTCGTGAACAGATGCAAAAGTTTGGCAAACTTTTTGGTCGTAACCTGATTTGTACGTGGTCCGAGACGTTCGTGACCCGAGGTTCCACTGTACACTGAAGTTCTTACTTTCATTTCCTATTAACATTGGCATGTGTACAGGTAATACTTGTCAGACCAACATGCCACCCTTTGACATTGCATCACATTTGTTCACTCCCATTGTATGAGTTCTTGTGGTTGCAGATCATCTGTTTTTTCCTTCTTATTACAGCCAATAAGATATGTTGTTGCAGTGTGACCATGCAAGAAATGTTTTTTTATGAGCTAATATATTGTAGATGTGTTTGTGTTGTATTTTATTGCTGTATTCAACAGTTTTCAATTAATTTTATCACCGTTTGCATTCAAATCTCTCTCATTTAAAAAAAAAAAAAAAAAAAAAAAAAAAAAAAAACTTGGAAGGAGACGAGACGTGATTTTCTCAGAGACATGCGTCCCACAAAACGAGTCTTTGTGCCAAGAGATTTAACCACGCCCAGGGCCAGAAATGAAACAAAGAGTAGATGACAAAGTACAACATCGTAAAGAATTCAAAAGCATTGGTGTGGTACACATACAGAGCAGGTTAGAGATAATGGAAGTACGAAAATTCGAAAGTCTCAAAAAAAGGATAGTAAAGATCGCATTAGCGCAAACAAACGGAAATTAGTACTCTGTGAAATACTGTAACAGAACAGTGAAAAGAGATCGAATATATTATTTGGATTTAAACTTTAAGTCGGGGACTTGTAGATTGTCTAATTCGTGTTGCCATCGGTGGTCGGGGGGTAGGACTGGTGAGTATTTCTTCCCGATGAAGAGGCGTTTCTGAGAGAATTAAAAGATTTGTTGTTTGATGAAAGTGAAATCCTACAAGAGAAATCATTTTTCATTTGTGTGAATACTATTGCCAGACACATTTCTTGTAGAGAGAAAGAAACGATATTCACTCACGGGCAGTTATACTTTGCATTGGCATGATGTCATTCCAAACACGGGATCAAAATTCAATGTGAAAGTGATGGAAAGGTAAAAGCGAAAAGAGATCAACTATGTGAACTTAGATGATATGACCGAAGTGGGCTGCGCAAGATGAAGATCACGTGGCATGGCAGCAACAAGCCAGAAGCTGATTGAGCAAAGAGGAGGTTAAGAAAAAAAAAAACTATATTTGTTTCCCATTGTATCACCATTTTAAGAGGGGGTTTTGAAGGAGTGAATGCATCTTCTTAGGGTGTGTTCAGCCCCCCTCTTCACAACGTGAGTAGCAGAAACGGGGAGGTTGGCAAACGAAGCAAGCAGGGGGGCAAAACCCCCTAGTATGGAAAAATCTAATGTATAGCTTAAGTACTGCAGTGAAGGCTCTGTTTAAATTAACAGTTTGTTTCAAAGTAAGTCTGTATCAGACTTTGCAATGCAGGCAGATTATTACATTTTCTAACGCAAACATACATTAATAGTATTATTAATGAATAATCTCTTGGTGCAAGTTAATTGATCAACTGGTAATTACCAGCATAGCTATTAAGGAAAAGGTTTTTGTTTTGTTTGGTTAGTTGCAAGTGTGAAAGTGAATTGTTGCTCCTTCAAATGTTACTATGTGTTGTCTAAATACTTGCACAGGTAAGGCATGTGTTCTATTTTGATGTTTCTTAACTAAATGCCTGTGAAAATGTTCAGTTTGTATGTAGGTAATTTTGAAAAATGTGAGCTAATTCAATTTTTGCATTAGTTAAATTTGAAGTTATTGAACAGGTCTGAGTCATTTTGCAGGCCTTTGTAGATTCCTAGAACATGTGAGGGCTTGCTTCCCTTAGGGTCCTGTTTTATGCTGTCAGCTGTATGGCTAACACTAGTATTGTTTGTTTTTTTGTTTACATAGCTCTCTTGGTTTTCCATGTTATGTAATGGATTAATTAGCTGTTGTTTTTCAAAGCAAAAACTGAATTTTTGGCTACATAATTAATCATTTTTTGTCTTTGCTTTGTGGCTGTTGAGTGCTGCATTTTCCCTTTACAATAAAATGTCTCGTTCACTCTATAGAAATACACCTTTAAGAAAGTAAATTTTACCTTCTGCAAATAAATTCAGTTTTAAGTATTGTAATAATACGCATTTTACTGTGTTTTCTTTTGATGAAAGCAAAACAGAGACGAGTGGCAGATATCTGAACATAACACGTGTTTACAGCATTTAATTTGTTATATCCCTTCATATATAATAGTGAAGTTTTATTTTAAAAAAAATATATATATAAAACATAATAAACTTTTTTTTTTTCTTTTTGTTTTGAATTCTGTTGCTGTGAGACTTGTTTGCTGACAGTTTCACATTCTACTGTCAGGAACCAGTTTGTCTATTAAAAAGAAGTAAAAAGGTGTGACCACCCTTAGGTGGCACGGATTGCATAATACTACTCTGTGAGAACAGAATTTTTTTGATTACGGAAGATGCTTATTTATACCCTTATCTCCATTAAATGTTCAAAATCTGATTAGTCTTTTTCAGTGTTTGTTTAATAGTGCCATTCATCTGAATTTTACTGCCATTCTTTACTTGAAAAATACAGAATGTACAAGTCTTTATCAAATTAAGCTGATGTTTCATGTTTGTTTATAGCAGAATGTATTGGTTATAAAGGAACAGTTTCTGAATCATTCAGTACATTGCCAAGTTTCTTCTTATTAATATTGATTAATATGTTCTGCTCCATATGCTCAAAGCATTCAGTCATTCAATTAAAATTCTTTTTGATCACATTTATATTTAAAATTTGTGCAACATGTATCCACTCCAAGATTCAACTTGTGGCCCAGTGAGGCGGAAGTAGATTGCAATGTTTAGGGCAGGCATGTGCAACCTACGGCCCGCGGGCCAAATCCGGCCCGCGTACTGATTTTATACGGCCCGCGACGACTTTTCCAAATATCATTGAATCTGGCCCATTAACCCTCTTGGTGATGCCTGTTTGTTCTTGTGGTATTGTTGGATTATTTTTGATAGTATGATGCGGCCAGTGCTTTCTGAAGTACAGTCGACCCTTGATATACGACCGGCTTGACATGCGAACAACTTGATTTACGACCAAAATTTTTATTTTGATGTACGACCAACATCTTGCGTTACGACCTGAATGCGGTCACGTGTATCCGCTTGCGCGATTGTAAACAAACAGAAACATTCCTATTAATGCGGCACTCATTCAATAAAATGTCAGGTTTGTAAACTCTCTTGGGACCTCCCCCAACTAGAAGACATGCCAAAGTCCAAACTCCGTATGGAAGACTGTTTATCTGTTGCTGGGGCAACAGCCGGCTTAAAGCTGTGCTGAGTCTCTCAGCCAAAGCAAACAGAAAAGATATCGATGGGTGATATGCATGTGATATCCCTGCCCGGCAATGGACAAGCAAGCTTCCACAGTCCCGGCAATCGCGCTTCAGGACGCACTTCAGCATGTCGTTCCCATTGAGTGGGGAGTGGGGGGGGGGTCTCAGAAGAGTTCAGAAACAGTTCCTTGTATCATCGCAAGGAAATGCTGAGAAAAATTCTCGTCAGAATAACTTGTAGGCAGGAGGAGATTAAAATTAACGCAAAAGAAGCTATTGAAATGATTGCAAATGCCTGAGCGCAAGTTAAAGAAAGCCTTTAAAAAGCCTTCAGTTTCATTATCATCCTCCTCCCTTCCTGCAGCCCAAAGATGTCAAATTAAATGGTGAGTACAGTATGAAATTGTTTCTGGTAGGCTAGGCACTTTTTATTACTTTTTGGTTAGTACATTAGAAAAAGTATTGGTGTTTTGGTAAATTATGCACATTATACAACCCTTTTTTTATTATGAAAAGGTTAAGTAAGTGTTGCAGTGGGAGGTTCGGACCACATTATGGGTATTTCCATTATTTCTTATGGGAAAAATAGTCTTGACTTACAACCAACTGGAGTTACAACCAGCCCTTGCGAACGAATTGAGTTCGTAAGTCAAGGGTCCACTGTACTTTATATTGTGCTTCCCCCTCTTTTACGGCACGTCCGGAACTGTCGCACGTTTAAAGTGTGCAAGAGCTCGTAGTCACGTAGTCGTTGACTCTGCTGCATCTCTCTGCTCTGCTGTCGTGTGTAGCATAGCGCAGTCTTTTCATGGTTTTTGCTAGTGCTGTACCTATCTGCATGTTGTTTCGAGTTTCACGCTATATCGGCCTACATTTCAATACTTACAAATACTTGTGAATTTTTGATCAAACCCTAATTAAGATGGCTTCAACAAAGAAGAGAAAAGTGGACGCTGAGAGTCGTACATTTCAAGAGAAATGGACTGACGATTATTTTTTTATAATGCAGAAAGAAAAACCTCTTTGTTTGATATGCTTGGAAAGTATTTCAGTTTTAAAGGAATACAATTTAAAAAGACACTACAATACAAAACACGCTAATTACAACAGTTACAAAGGTAAACTAAGAACAGATAAGATACAAAATTTGAAAAAATGTGTATCGGCACAACAGATGTTATTCCGCAAACATACTGATGTAGCTGACAATATTGTTCGTGCAAGTTTTATTGTTAGCGAAAAAATTGCGAAGCACTCAAAACCATATTCTGAAGGCGAGTTTGTCAAGGAATGCCTTACTGCAGTCACGAATGTTCTGTGTCCAGAGAAAAGCCATGAAATGGAAAAGATAAGTCTTTCTCGTTGGACAATAACCCGACGAATCGACGAAATGGCCAGTGACATAAAATTAAGCATTAAAAATATTGCATCAAAATTTGAAGCCTTTTCCATTGCTCTTGATGAGAGTACAGACTCCAACGATACCGCTCAATTGGCTATATTTATTCGCGGAGTTGACGCTAGCTTCAATTGTACGGAAGAATTGCTTGCTCTCCAACCAATGAAGAATACAACAAGGGGTGAAGACATTTTCCAGGAAGTAAAAACTGTTTTTACTGTATTTGATTTAAAGTGGGAAAAGTTATGCGGAATATCCACCGATGGAGCTCCATCGATGATTGGACCAAACATCGGAGTTGTTGCCCAAATAAAAACCGAATTATCAAGTAACAAAATCAGTACCGAAGATTTGTCGGTATTGCATTGCATTATACACCAGCAAAACTTATGTGCAAAATCAGTTAAATTTGCACATGTGATGGGCACAATAACTGCATGTATAAACTTCATTAAATCCAGGGCGCTAAATAACCGCCAGTTTCAAGAATTTCTGGCTGATGTTCTTTCTGATCATGAAGATCTTACATTTTATTGTGAAGTGCGTTGGCTTAGCAAGGGAAAAATGTTGAAACGTTTTTATGATTTGAGAAATGAGGTATCTCTTTTCATGGACATGAAAGGAAAACCTATTCCTGAGCTAGAAAACAAACCCTGGCTGTGTGATCTTGCATTTCTTGTCGACCTAACAACACATCTAAATGAACTTAATGCTAAATTACAAACTCAGGGACAAATGATTCATGAGCTTTATGGACACATAAAATCATTTCAAAATAAGCTTCGACTCTGGGAAAGCCAATTAAAGGAAGGCAATACTTATCATTTTCCCACACTTGCAAACCACGAAGATTTTGATTGTGAATCGTTTGCGAATGAATTAAATTCATTGAGTGGAGAATTCAACACTAGGTTCCGTGATTTTAAAAATCAAGAAGCAAACTTGCAAATTTTCTCTTGTCCATTTGATGTTGATGTCGAACTAGCTCCACTTTCATTGCAAATGGAATTAATTGAACTACAAGAGAACCTTGTCCTGAAATCAAAATTCAATGATATTGAATTACTTGACTTTTATAAAAACTGTTTCCCACGTGACAAGTTTCCAAAGCTCACAGCTTTTGCTCAGAAAAGAATGACTCTATTTGGCAGCACCTATAAATGCGAGCAACTTTTTTCAAGGATGAACTTCGTAAAATCCAAAACCAGGACGTGAATTACTGATGAGCACCTAGAAAACACGTTGCGAGTTTCCACGTCCACAATATCTCCTAATATTGATAAGCTTGTGACCACCATGCAATCTCAATCGTCGCATTAATAAAGAGTTTTTATTAAATAATATATTAATAAATATTTGTTGGTTTTTTTTTGGCCGCCTTGCATTTTCGATTTTCAGAAATACATATATATCCTGAAGTACTCCGGCCCGCGTAATCTTTCTACTTTCTAATCTGGCCCATAGTCCTGTCAAGGTTGCACATGCCTGGTTTAGGGAGTGCACCAAATTAACATTATTTTGGGCAGAAATGTTTGAATGCCTTTCAGAAAGCCTTGGTATCTCAATCACGCATAACCCATTAATACTTCCAGATTGGCTTAAAGTTGAGAAGGGTAAACTTATTGTAATTGCCTTTACCTCACTACTAGCACAAAGACTTATCTTCCTCCACTGGAGGAATTCCAGCCAAAATGTTATAAATCAGTGGGTAACATTTTGTTTTATACTGTTTGAAATTGGGAAAAATCAAATTCTTTCTTAGAGGATCTGTTCAAAAAATTTTTTTAAATATGGCAAGATCTAAATAATTTTAGAATAAGAGTTTATATAGGGGGGAAAGCCACATTCTCCCTTCTTTGTTGTTTTTTAAAGGGTTGCTCTTGTTGTTGGCTCTCCTCTGTTTCTCTCAGGTGGGGATTGAATTTTGGTTTGTTACGTTTGATTTGATTGTACGTAATGTTATTTTCTTAGCTGTAGCTAATTTAGACCTGGTCATATGAAATGTTATTTTCTTCAAATAAAATCACTAATAATACCTTTTTTTATCAAATTGTAAATGTCCATCTTAATAAAACAAGTGTCTCTTTGGTCCATCTATTTGCTATGTCTCTTATTCCAAAAGGTGATGCATAACATTTTTATTAATAAGTTGGATTGCATTTGTCATTCCAGTAGAAGAAGCATCACAAATATATTAACACTGCTCTTATGAATCCCATGCCAAATGGAGTATAAAAGGCATATGCTTTGCAAGGTACATTGAATAGTGTACTGCAAAAGGTAATGCTGAGCTCTTCATTTACTAAGGTAAATTTCAACCCGTCTTAAATGGGTAACACAGCTAGTTTGCAGGTAACCTCTCAATTATAAAAAAAAAAAAATCCTGAGAGAGAGAGACTAGGGAGATGGGAGAGAAAGACTAGGGAGATGAGACGTGATCTGCACGGAAGACACTTTAAAGACCCGCGAGACGAAAGAGATTGGCCATGAAGCATCTCGCGGGGACCTTAAACATGAGACTTTGTGCCAGGAGATTGACCCAGGACCGTCTCACGGGGATGTAGAACACGCCCTGCTTACAATCAATAACTCCGTCGTGTCAAGGCTTTGAGCACACACAGATCCAGGGCTCTCGGCGCATATAAAGCGTAGGACAATATGTTATAGATAAAATGTTGACGACTAAGCGAAGAAGAAAGACCAGCACGGAGAAAAGAGACTCAAAAGCGCTGGAGAGAAAAAATGCAAAAAAGAAAGAATAATCTAGGTGCAAATTCAGAAAATAAGGAAAGTAATAATCAGCCCAGAACAAGTGGAATTTGAAAAAAAAAAAGCATGTCCAATTGGGCTCAGAATTAAAAGACAAAGTAGAACTTCATAAAGACATTCAAAAACATTGCCCTTTAAACATGCAGAGCAGGTTAGAGATTATGAAAGCAGTGGAATTCGAAAGCATGTATGTATATATATGTATATGTATCTATGTATATGTATGTGTATATATGTATATGTATGTATGTATATGTATGTATATATAATATGATTATATAACTTTGTAATGCTAATATCAAGTCCAGCATTGAAAACAGACAACTTTAAATCTAATAAAGTTGATCATAGCACCTTTTGAATTGTGAAGCCATCGCATCACAATTCCACATACTTAGCTATCCCTACTGAATAATCTAAAGGCAAATGGTATTCAATATAATGAGATGTAACCAGTGACAATTACTTTGCCTTAAATCTAAGTCATTATGCTGTCAGATATAAATGTGTTCTGGCTTGGGGAACATTGTTGTACATAATCTTTCCTCCAAACGTTCAGGACTTTTATGGAGTGATGTGTGTTTGTCTGAACGGTTGCATCATAAGAAAAGTAAATACTTCAGACATATGGAATGTGCCTAAAAATCAAGTTACTTAATAAAAATTGTGATTCATTTAGCAGCTTATGCTTTTGCATAAAGACTTTAACAACATGATAGGAAAGTGTGCCATACCCAGAGATAATGGGCAAAGCATATTAAGCCTAGCGCGTAATACAGACTTTTTATGTTAATTTTTTTTTATTTGAATTATACAATTTAGTTTATTGTCTACTGATATAAACATTATATAAGACAAAAAGAAACATTTTTATGGTCATTGCTACTTTGGTTAAATATCATACAGGAAAAACTTAATGGAATAGAGTAAATTGTGCTTTTTTAGGATTAAGTGCCAAAATATATATAAAAATTTGTTAATGAGTTAACTTTTTCTTCAAATTGGATCGAAGAGTTTGATTCAGTGACTTCTGTTTTCCTGGCCTTGTCAGTGAATAATTGCTTAATTCATTTAGTTTTTAATGTTTAATTATTGGCTAATTTTGTTTAATTTTTTTGTTTTTTCTTTTGTACTAGGCAAGAGGAAAATAGCAGACGTTTAAAGAATGTAAGTGACAGTTTATTTTTGCATGTCAAATACTATATATAATTTTTGGTTTATTATTATTTGTTTAGAAGTAAAACAAGACACAGCGGTCTCATTTTCCTTCATTTGGAATTTCAACAGACTGACACATTCTTCTAAAAATAAATAATTGTTAATCTAAAAAGGTTCTTTCAGACATAGACAGCTTTACAGTGATTTTTGATGAGCATTCTCAAATGAAGTACATAATGACATTCACAATGGATACAAACCTAATCAGTGAATGGTACCCACTAGGAAAAAAGTGTACCCATCAAAGATGCACACCCATGATACTGAGCCACGCTGTATGAAAATGCAAATTTTAGCGTGCAAACTTAATTTGGCTTCTTTTTTAGTGATTATGCCTGATAACATTTATGCACATAGTTGCATGTTTATTAGCACTTGATGTGTGAACTGTCCTTCAACCCCTGAAATAGTGAGAATTCCCTGTAGACAATTTTTTTTTTTTTTTTTGTACTGATGTGTGGCGCGATTCACACTTTGTTTGACTATGAAGCAAGAAAGTTCAAAGGAAAGAAACGTTCTGACTTGGCTGTCACAGTGAGGCATTATGGAGCTGTATTGCTGTTAATATTGATATAAAGGAGCCCCAACAGTATCCCTTAATACACTTGTTGGCTGAAAGTACTTTGTGTTAGTGTGTCAGAGAGAGGATGTTCAGCATTGTTCATAATGGCACTCAGTTGTTAATTCTTTCCTTTACTACTACCTCCAGGGGGTTCAGAGTGAGTCCTATAACTGAGGTTGCCCCTTTAGCTTATAGTACTGTATAATATGTATAATACTGTATAACATATAACTGTATTATATAATTCAGTTAGAATAAACATGTAACTTAATTTTGCATGCAGAATAAAAGTAAAAAGAAAAAATTTCAGGAGTACTGAATGGGCTTAAACCAGATCGGAGTTGAGAGGGCTACTTCCTTTTCCTGAAGCATTAAGCACAAACTAGGAAACAGCCTTTGATACACCTCCATATTCATATGTTATTTTATAGGGCTAATTTTCAGTCTCCAGTTTAATTACCACACCTGTTTTTCAAGTAAGGGAGGAAAACTGGAGAGGCTATATAACTCCACTCCAACTGGGAGAAAATCTGAAAAATCCACCCTGGCTTTGCTTCACTTCAGTTTTATCTTTGAGACTTGGGAGATGTAAGGCAACAGCAGCAGTACTTACAGTGCTGTAAAAAATAATGTAAAGTGAAAATTTAAAAGATGCGTTGGATAAGCATGCTTCATTGCAAAGTGGATCTGGTCTGAATCACAAAGGAAAGCTATTGTTCTCGGTCTGTTAAACTGTGGGAATTCTTATTTAAGTACATGATGAGTGAGTTATGCAGAATGGCATAGTTCTCAAGATTAAAATGAATGTTTTTTTTTTTTTTTTTAAATTTTCTGAAATGGTTTTTGGAACAAAATTATTGGAAGGCATATGTATCCACCGGAACCTTATTTGATGAAAGCATCCCTCCAGAACATGCAACTCTGTAGTTAAATTAATATCGAAGACCTTTAATTAGCTTTGACAAAGCCCTATAGATATATCAATGTCTGGATTTTAAAAGAAGCCACAACACAAAAATCCAACATATGTTTTTCAAAATACAATAATATACCAATGTTCTTAAAATATATTGGGGGACTTCCCCTCCCCCTACCCCCACCATTTAAAACTAAAGGTGGCCTCTGTAGCCAACTGTAAATCCAAGATTTGCTGGTTCTTGACACAGAAATGTTGCATACTACCCCAAGAACACTAGCGATTGCATGTGACAATCTGGTATAGGTGTTTATCGTCTTGTGCAGAGGTTTTAACATTTGCTATTGCACCACTTTCTGTTCCCAAACACATTTGTACTAAAGCAGTTTCTTTTTGTGGGCGCCTTCGTTCATTGTGTTTATCCATACGGGCTCGTTTAATGACGTCCTTGCTTGTGGTGTTTCTAAAGCGCGTTGTAGGAGCCTCCGTGTATTGTTTTAATCCATGCGGTCTCGTCTTTGTTGTTCTGTGGCTGTGTCGTTATGTAGAAGTCGTGTACTGTTAGGAATCATAATCCAGCTGGAACGTAAACATCAACTATGTATTGTTGAGTTAGCTTTCCTGCATTGATTAATGGATTAAACTCGTGTCTTACTGAGAGTCTGTAGGAAAAATATTCTTTCATTGATTGATACACGTGATCTTTTCTGTGCTTGATTTTTTTTTTTATATCTGCAAATGCCAGCACTCCATCCTTCCTGGCCAGTTGGAAACAGAATGGGGTATGTCATCTAGATCTAACACGTAAATTTGTGCAAATTTGCGGTCGTCATTTGGCTCAGGGTGCACAGTTCCAATCCGATGCAATATTTGTCCACACACGCGAAAGCAGTATGGGCCATTCCCAGGTGGTGGCTTGATATTAACCCCGGTAGATGCAAAAGCAAATGAACTATTATAGGATCTAATGCATTCCGTAAAGCTTTTACTTTCGGGTACATTGTTAGTCAAAAGCTTCCATAAATATTCAGGATATTCATCCAAAGGAGGCAGCTTAACTTGACCTTTTTGACAACAGCGTGTAAACTCATCAGTTGTACTGGCAATTTTTTCTTCAAGGAAGTTAAGTGAATGACAATGACAGCAAATGACACTCCTTAATCCCAATGAATTTTCATGAACAGTGGACTCATTATAGAATGCGTTCTCAGCTACCTGACGGAATTGTTCAGCGTCTGTCCGTCGTTCCTGTCTTTGGCTTTTTCTTTGTTGGAATACTGAACGTCTTAAACCTTTTAAACGACTTTGTAGCCTTTCTGCAGTTTCTTTTTGGATCCGTGCCTCTTTTGCATCTGGTGTTGCAGAAGCACGTTGTAGGCGCCTTCGTTCATTGTTTTTATCCTTTCGGGCTCGTTTTTGTATTTCCGTTAGTTGAGCTGTTTCTTTTTGGAGCTGTGACTTCTTTGCTTCTGGTGTTTGTGAAGCACGTTGTAGGAGCCTCCGTTTATTGTTTTTATCCATGTGGTCTCATTTTTGTTTCTCTGTGGCTGTGTCTTTAGGTACAACTCTTACTTTTAATACTGAATTTCCGTTATGGCACAGCGGATTAGAGCAGGTTTAGTTCACAGGTTGTGTTGTTTGGGCGCCACCTACTGACTCTGGGAAGCCGCTGGGTTTGACTCTGAGACGCAGTGCGCTTGCGGTGCGTCCACCGTCCGTGCATAAATTAAACTGTGGTTTAGTAATATAGATAAGGATCTAGTATGACTAACAAGATCCTTCTCATAATATTTCCTCCAGATCAGTTAATTTAGTATAAATAGTCACTAGTAAGAGAATTTTGGGAAGATATGACTATGCACATAAGTAACTGCAGTATGTGTGATGAAGGTATCTCAATATGTACATAATTTGTTCTTGAGAGAAGAATTATGTTTTTTTTTTTTTTTTAAGGTTTTGATTACCATTTACTGGCTGGGTCGAAAAGCACAGATTGATCCAGTTTATAATGGACCTTACCTAAACTTGAAGTCTTTTGAAGGATTGCTAGGTACTGCTTTATCAAAGGTAAAACCACTTTATTTTTTTTGTAATCTTATGTAATATATTTAAAAATCTTTGCTATTCAGATTAACATTCAGGAATACATTTTGACTAAAACATTTTCTGTTTGATGTCCAAGGTGTTTTAATTGTTTAGGATTAAACTGATACCTCCTACCTTGTTTAGTGAGTGTGTCTAAATTGTTTTATACTTTTTGCATTAAAAGTATAATGTTAAAATTTACTGTAGGACAGTCTCAGCCTTGGTAAAGAGGAAGTACCCTTCCAGAGATATCTGTAAAGTTTACAGAAAAAATAATTTGTATGAAAAACCTAATGAAGGTTGTAATGAATTTAATTTCTTAAAGTCATCAAAATGGTACAAAAAGTTGTTTTGTGTGGTGATATCTGATTCAGTATCATGCACTATCAATGTAAATATGTATTTGCATGACTCTGGTTGCTCACAGTGGACTATTTGTGTTCAGTGAATGTTTAAGTTTACAAAGAGAATTCAATAAAAAATGTTAAGGGTTAACCCTAACAAACCAGAACTGAACCCCCCACCTGATCGAAGAGAGCAAGCATCAAGAACAAATCTTTAAAAACAACAAAAAAGGGAGAATGTTCTTTTTCCTGATTATAAATGCTTATTCTAAAATTTTATTATTTAGATCTTGTCAGATTTTTAAAAAGTTTTAAACAGATCCTGTAAGTGAGAATTTGATTTTTTTTTTTTTTTTCCCCCATTTCAAATGGTATGAAATGTCAGTTACCTACTGACTTAACAGGTAGGATGGAATTCTTCCATTCGAGTAAGATAGGTCTATGTGCTAGTAGTGTGGTAAAGGCAATTACAATCAATTTGTTCTACTCCACCTTAAGCCCATCTGAGAGTACACCAAACACAGTTCTTAATGGGTGAAGAGTGATTTTAACACCAAGGCTGTCTGATTGGCGTTCAAATATTTTTGTCCAAAATGATGTTAACTTGGTGCATGCCAAAAACATTTGGGTAAGTGAAGCTGGGGGTAGATTGTAATGTTCACAAGTTGAATCTTGGCCTGGATACATTTTGCACAATTTTAAACATGATAAATGTGACTGATAAAAGTTGAAGATCCTTTCCCCATCATACTCTTAAGATCTTTGAAAGGAAGGGACTTTAAAATACTTTTATACATTATTGAGATGCTGTCTGAGTCTTCAAGACTGATCAGTATTTCTTCTGGTATAGAAATGGGTTGAAGGTGTGGAAAATTGGGTAGGTTCCTTTTATCAATGTTTCTGATTTGAAAGTAGTAGAAAAAATGTGTTGATGTGAAGTTAAATTTGAAGCATAATTGTTCATAAGAGTCAAGGACATTATCTATATACAATTCTGTAAGTGTTTTAATCCTAGACATTTTCCAAACATGTTTTCAGAGGGTAGAAAAAGTTGATTATCATATGGCAGTGCAAAAGATAGAAGCTTCTCTGCCTTAAAGTGCTTCCTTCCTTGGTTCCATATTCTAAGTGATTGATCAACAATTAAATTATTAGTGTATTGATGATAATTTGTATTTACTGGGGCACAGAGCAGGGCATATAAAGAACTACAGCAAGATGGCACTGGGTGTTGTATTTTGTGCTTTTATTTTAGCTAATTTAACTCTCAGACGTTTTCAGGAATTATAATATTTTCAAATTACTAGACATCTTGCAAAATTAGCAAAATAGAATTGTGGCAAGGAAATTTATTAATGTAAGTATATAATAATAAAAATCAATATATTTATATATTACAATGGTAATTAAATATAGAAGAGCTAAAATGTTTTTGTCTGTGTGTGTGCCACCAGCAGTGGCGTTCTGTAACAGTACTGTAACAGGTTTGACCATTAAACACCATTAGGTAATGCTTACCATTTATTTATCTGTGGTGATAACTGCACTAGAATGGAATACCTTTTTGGTCTCCGATTATCATATATGTATATGTATGTTACATCCTTTTAAAATGAAATGATTATTAGTGAAACATATTGAGTTACAATTTGAATAGAGATGCATAGTACAGTGGAACCTCGAGATACGATCACCTCTGTATACGAGAAATTCAAAATACGAGGAAAGTATGAGCGAAAAATTCAGATCTAAATGCGAGCATTGGCTCGCGTAACAAGCCACGAGCCAGGCTGTGGGTATAGCTCGCGGCTTAGCGAGGGGGCGTGGTAGCAGTAGCGAGCCGCGATCGGCGGTATCTGCGTTTCTCACTTAAGTGCACAGGTGGGAAACTGGCAATATCCATGATTGTTCCTGTGGCTGATGGGCTGCAGCTATATAGAGAAGCGCGAGCCGGTTAAGGGGGAGAAGAAGTAAAAGAAAAGAGAGAGAGAGAGAGAAAAAGAGAGAGCGCGCGCGCGTGAAGGCAGGCAGGCGGTGCGGGAGAGCGAGCGAGCCAGCGAGCGAGTGCAGGCTCACGTGTAGCTGAACAGTGAGCTGAACAGGCGAGCCAAACAGCTGAAGCAGGACGGTGTAGAGAAGGTCAGCTGCATTAAGAGTGTCTCGCCTGTTGCAGAGCCCGCAGGTGAGACGCTAACAGAGAAGAAGCACCGGGGATTGTCATCTGTTTTTTAAAGACTGCATCCTTTTGACGTTTTAACCTCGTGTTAAAGGATTGTTATTCTTGTGTATTTTAAACCTCCACTTCACAACTGTTTTAAGGATTATTTATTTAAAGATTTATTTAATGCTCTACTGCACTTTGGACACCTGTTTTGATTCTTTTAATAATCAGTTATATTATTTACCAGTGTTATTTATTAAAGGTAGACTACTGTATATATAATTTATCAGTGTTATTTGTTAGGAAAATTGATTTTTATGTTAATATATTTGGGGTGCGGAACGGATTAACTGGATTTCCATTATTTTCAATGGGGAAGTTTGTTCTAGATACGAGAAATTCGCTATACAAGCTCAGTGCTGGAACGAATTAAACTCGTATATAGAGGTTCCACTGTATTTTCTTTAATTTATATTTATCTTTTTATTTTTAATAGTACAGTATCACCTTCCCCCTAGTTTTGTTAGACCTTCAAGTTATAGACATTAAATGTATTCAAATACTATCACTACTGTTATTGAGCACTTCAAAATATAGCGTTATAGTGTGCCTCAAACAATATCAGGATTATTTGAAAAGATCTGAGTACTCTTTTAAAAAAAAATACTGGAAAATTCGATATTTAAAAGTTAAATAATTCCACATTTATAATGTATTAACCTACACATGTGAAAATGTCTATTAGAAATTAATCTAGTGTCCTTCCCTGCACAAAAACATAGCTCACTTTGTGTATTGAGGATAAAATGTACTTTATTATGGTTCTGTTTGCCATTTACTGTAGATGCAAATCCATGTAGTGTATTAGCCGAAATGTTTGAAATGATATGCCGTGCTTACTCCAACTTCTTCTGATCTGAAAGTTTGCAGTCGTTCTGAAGCTACGAAAACCAGTATTCATTTTTTTTTTTTTACATTTTATTTTATTTTTGAAAGCTAGAACATTACAATGGCATACTACCAAATAAAACATAAACTAATAACAAAACTGATACAACCATTTCAAATTACTTCGAAATGAATATAAAGGAGAAAAAAAGTTAATTTTATTTTTGTGTAAAAAAAAAAAAAAAAACAATTGTCAAAAGACTATTGATGCAAAAGTACTGTATTGAAAATGACATAAGTTAAAGATGTAGAGAACTTTATATTTTCAGGGGTGTCTTCCAGACCACAGAATGCTGCAGATGGGACTGAACAGTATTTAAAAAATATAGTTTAAAAAACAAAATGAACAAATTATTTGAGAAAGATCCCATTAAGTTCTCATTCCTCTGCATTCTGACAATGCTTGATGCCAGAAAGACTGCTATAAGTGTGAAGAATATCTTTTAAGGCTTTAGCTGATTTCAAAAAAGAATGAAACTATTATTTTTGCTAAGGACCATTTAGCAGTATGCTGTATATTGTTTCTCTGATGGTCTGTCAGTAGTTAAAAAAATAAAAATAAAAAAAAAAAATACAAATTTTCAAAATTATTTCAGCATAGATGAAGGTTTATGCTGAAAGGATATTTGCCAATTACTAGTTTTACGCATTTTGAAATCCAGATAGGTTCCACTTTAAAAATAAGAAAAAAAAAAATTTTATTTGAATGTGCCTTTACAATTGGGTTATAATTGCTACGAAAAATTTGTCTGTTTTGAAGCAGGGAGCCTTCTAGTTTAACAAGACCTGCATTTCAAAGGTATATTTGTAACAGAAGAAGATAATTTGAAAAAAGACTTTGTTGTCTGGTTAGAAGTACTCTGCAGCAGATTATGAAAATAAGAATTGTGTTACTAGCTTAGGCAGGTGGGGATAATTTTTTCATTCTAAATACAGATTAATTTAAAATGTTTTGGCCAAATGACAGCATGTCAGGATTCTGAACAATCCTGTCAAACTTATTGTTTAAAATCTATCTGAGAAGTTGAATGAATATTGTAATAACACTGAAAGCAGGAGATTGTTTTTGTTTGTGTATTTAAACATATAATGGACATTTATTATAGGCTCTAGAGGATTCTGGCAGTCTAAAAAGAAGTGGTAGAGACAGTGGATACGGAGACAGTTGGTATTCTGACAAAGGAGAGGCACTTACACTCCCAACTGGCCATAGAAGGGACGATTCATTAGATAGCTTGGACTCTTTTGGATCCAGATCTCTAAGTATTTCTTCAGACGCAACACTCAAAGGTGGCAGTGAGGGTAAGAAAAATTTTGACTGTATGTATGTTGTTTATTTGTAAATCATTTTGTGTTAGGTAGATGTTTAAAACATTATTAGAAGGAAAACAAACATTCATTTTATCAGAGGCAAGCTACATTTGTATAAAGTTACCTTTTATACTCTCAAAATTAATTAGCTCGAAACCATAAGAGGTACAGTTGTAATCATTTCAAAAATATGTTGCAGTTCCTAAATAAATGCAGGTTTAATGTAGTTTGAATTTTGCTATGGATTGACTTAACGTCATCACTGAATTTTTTTGGAGAGCTAAATCCCTTGTCGCAGATAAACCTCCAATGTACAGAATATATTTGAGAGTGTTAGATGTAATATGTGTGTTTGGAAATAATTTTAAATATGATATTGCCAGGCATCATGTAGATTTTAGTTATTTTTTATTATTACATTTTATTGTCTTCCTTGTTTTGTTGCATTAATCTTCACTTATACATGGTGGTGTCATTGTTTGCACAATGTTAACTTTTAATGTTTAGAAACACTAGCTTCCACAGCAGCTTTGATGTTGGAATATTTTCACAAATTGCTGAAATAATTCCAATTTTCCATTATTTTAAACAGCATTAAAACTGTTTTTTTCTTTCTTTGTTAAAAACCTTGACAGGGCCAGGATTTTACACTTTAACTTTTATTGAAACAAGTCAGTAATTTAAAAAAAAAAAAAAAAAAAAAAAAAAAAAAAAACCCTGGATAATTGTATCAAATGCAGCCTGGATCAATCTGTCAATTTAACTTAAGCAACAAACTCTACCCCTTCCTTTTTGGTGTAGCTAGATTTTATATATTTGTAATTTGCAACTGTTTTTCTGAACCAATAATGTTATGTATGGGTGTTAAAACACTCCCTACCTGTTTTTGAATTTTCTTTTAAGTATTCTTATTGATTAAAATAATTCATGACCTAAAAAACTGGGGTGGACCCAACTTGTTAAAAGGTAAGCTTGCTTTTTTTCACAATCATATATATTAGTTTGCTACGTGAAATTGTGTTCTAAACTAAAGCATGTTTTATAATTTTTTTAAAAAAATACTATTACACCTTTGCATTTTATACTGAAGTCGATGAGTATCAGGGTTCCCTTTGTAAATTCAAGCCTTTATACTTACCAAATACATTCACTCTGAAGTAACAATGGTCTGAGGCATGCTTCTAACAACAAAAGTAAACTAAAATTAATACATTTTATTTGAGATTCTTGATGCTATTTTCTAGAGGTAAAGACAAGTTTCTTGCTTATTTGTCTACTTGAAGCGGCTGTCATGAGTGGAGTTACAAAAATCCATCTGACACTACAAATGGAATAGTTCAGTGTATTAAGATTCCCACACCCCAAGTTTTCTTTGTATAGCTGGAGTGAAAAATTTGGCCAGTCCACTCTCTTTGCAACTGAAATTGGTCCATTCTTAATAAGCGAGTGTCTTGTAAAAATACTATCTTGGCATTTAGACCTGTTAAGTGAGAGAATATTTTCTTTCACTTTAATTCATGATTGAGACCCTTGACATTCCAGGTCCTAAAATTCACTACTTAGTCATAGAGACACTGAACTTTTGTTGACATTTTGTAGTCTTAGGTTAAGGTAGTACATTATTACATTTGATAGCTTTGGCATAAATTTCATATTATTGTCCGGTATTATGGCAATGTGTGAAGACTGAAGTCCAAATATCAAATAAACACTTTCAATAAAGGTATAAAAAAACAATCCATCCATCCATCCATTCTCTTCCGCTTATCCGAGGTCGGGTCGCGGGGGCAGCAGCTTGAGCAGAGATGCCCAGACTTCCCTCTCCCCGGCCACTTCTTCTAGCTCTTCCGGGAGAATCCCGAGGCGTTCCCAGGCCAGCCGGGAGACATAGTCCCTCCAGCGTGTCCTGGGTCTTCCCCGGGGCCTCCTCACGGTTGGACGTGCCCGGAACACCTCCCCAGGGAGGCGTCCAGGAGGCATCCTGATCAGATGCCCGAGCCACATCATCTGACTCCTCTCGATGCGGAGGAGCAGCGGCTCTACTCTGAGCCCCTCCTGGATGACTGAGCTTCTCACCCTATCTTTAAGGGAGAGCCCAGACACCCTGCGGAGGAAACTCATTTCAGCCGCTTGTATTCGCGATCTCGTTCTTTCGGTCACTACCCATAGCTCATGACCATAGGTGAGGGTAGGAACATAGATCGACCGGTAAATTGAGAGCTTTGCCTTAAGGCTCAGCTCCTTTTTCACCACGACAGACCGATGCAGAGCCCGCATCACTGCGGACGCCGCACCGATCCGCCTGTCGATCTCACGCTCCATTCTTCCCTCACTCGTGAACAAGACCCCGAGATACAAGAACTCCTCCACTTGAGGCAGGATCTCGCTCCCAACCCTGAGAGGGCACTCCACCCTTCTCCGGCTGAGGACCATGGTCTCGGATTTGGAGGTGCTGATTCCCATCCCAGCCGCTTCACACTCAGCTGCGAACCGATCCAGAGAGAGCTGAAGATCACGGCCTGATGAAGCAAACAGGACAACATCATCTGCAAAAAGCAGTGACCCAATCCTGAGCCCGCCAAACTGGACCCCCTCAACACCCTGGCTGCGCCTAGAAATTCTGTCCATAAAAGTTATGAACAGAATCGGTGACAAAGGGCATCCCTGGCGGAGTCCAACTCTCACTGGAAACGGGTTCGACTTACTGCTGGCAATGCGGACCAAGCTCTGACACCAGTTGTACAGGGACCGAACCGCCCTTATCAGGGGGTCCGGTACTCCATACTCCCGGAGCACCCCCCACAGGATCCCCCGAGGAACACAGTCGAACGCCTTTTCCAAGTCCACAAAACACATGTAGACTGGTTGGGCGAACTCCCATGCACCCTCCAGGACTCTGCTAAGGGTGTAGAGCTGGTCCACTGTTCCGCGACCAGGACGAAAACCACACTGTTCCTCCTGAATCCGAGGTTCGACTATCCGACGGACCCTCCTCTCCAGAACCCCCGAATAGACTTTTCCAGGGAGGCTGAGGAGTGTGATCCCTCTGTAGTTGGAACACACCCTCCGGTCCCCCTTCTTAAAGAGGGGGACCACCACCCCGGTCTGCCAATCCAGAGGCACTGTCCCTGATGTCCCTGCGATGTTGTAGAGACGTGTCAACCAAGACAGCCCCACAACATCCAGAGCCTTGAGGAACTCCGGGCGTATCTCATCCACCCCCGTGGCCCTGCCACCAAGGAGTTTTTTGACCACCTCGGTGACCTCAGTCTCAGAGATGGGGAAGCCCACCTCCGAGTCCCCAGGCTCTGCTTCCTCATTGGAAGGCATGTTATTGGGATTGAGGAGGTCTTCGAAGTACTCCCCCCACCGACTCACAACGTCCCAAGTCGAGGTCAGCAGCGCACCATCACCACCATATACAGTGTTGACACTGCACTGCTTCCCCCTCCTGAGACGCCAGACGGTGGACCAGAATCTCCTCGAAGCCGTCCGAAAGTCGTTCTCCATGGCCTCCCCAAACTCCTCCCATGCCCGAGTTTTTGCCTCAGCAACCACCGAAGCTGCATTCCGCTTGGCCTGCCGGTACATATTAGCTGCCTCCAGAGTTCCACAGGACAAAAAACACCGGTAGGACTCCTTCTTCAGCTTGACGGCATCCCTCACCGCCGGTGTCCACCAACGGGTTCGGGGATTGCCGCCACGACAGGCACCGACCACCTTACGGCCACAGCTCCGGTCAGCCGCCTCAACAATAGAGGCACGGAACATGGCCCATTCGGACTCCATGTCCCCCACCTCCCTCGGGACATGGTCGAACTTCTGCCGGAGGTGGGAGTTGAAGCTACTTCTGACAGGGGGCTCTGCCAGACGTTCCCAGCAGACCCTCAACACGTTTGGGCCTACCAGGCCTGACCGGCATCCTCCCCCACCATCGAAGCCAACTCACCACCAGGTGGTGATCAGTTGATAGCTCCGCCCCTCTCTTCACCCGAGTGTCCAAGACATGTGGCCGCAAGTCCGACGACACGACCACAAAGTCGATCGTCGAACTGAGGCCTAGGGTGTCCTGGTGCCAAGTGCACATATGAACACCCCTATGCTTGAACATGGTGTTTGTTATGGACAATCCGTGACGAGCACAGAAGACCAATAACAAAACACCACTCGGGTTCTGATCGGGGGGGCCATTCCTCCCAATCACGCCCTTCCAGGTCTCACTGTCATTGCCCACGTGATCATTGAAGTCCCCCAGCAGTACGAGGGAGTCCCCAGAAGGTATGCCCTCTAGCACACCCCCTAGGGACTCCAAAAAGGGTGGGTACTCTGAACTGCTGTTCGGTGCATACGCACAAACAACAGTTAGGACCTGTCCCCCCACCCGAAGGCGGAGGGAGGCTACCCTCTCGTCTACCGGGGTAAACCCCAATGTACAAGCTCCAAGTCGGGGGGCAATAAGTATACCCACACCCGCTCGGCACCTCTCACCGGGGGCAACTCCAGAGTGGTAGAGAGTCCAGCCCCTCTCAAGGAGATTGGTTCCAGAGTCCAAGCTGTGCGTTGAGGTGAGCCCGACTATATCTAGCCGGAACCTCTCAACCTCACGCACTAGCTCAGGCTCCTTCCCCTTCAGAGAGGTGACATTCCACGTCCCAAGAGCCAGCTTCTGTAGCCGAGGATCGGACCGCCAAGGTCCCCGCCTTTGGCCACCACCCAACTCACACTGCACCCGACCTCCTTGGCCCCTCCCATAGGTGGTTAGCCCATGGGAAGTATTAAAAAAAAAAAATGAATAAAAGCAAACTTGTTATAAAAAAACAAGTTTGCTTTTATTCAAGAATATGACAAAGAAAAATTATTCAATGTCCATGTTGCTGTTAATGAGTAAAAACTGAAACTCAAATATCAACTGACAGAAAGTTTACATGTCTGATTGGCTGGTGTACAGGTAAGAGCTGCTACTACGTAAGCAATACATTGCTGGTTTGAGCCTGGGCTCTCCTCGTTTTGAGTAGTGAGTTGCTATAATTATTACTGTAATATAATTAAAACATACATTTGATATGAGTCTGTAATACCATTTTTGAAAGTGTTTATTTGATATTTGGATTTCAGTCTTCAGACATTATACATTTCACGTCGGCATTTTGCCAATTATTAGTAGAACATGAAAAATGTTTTAGTTATGTGTTTATTTCTTGCCTCACATTTCCTGTCATCCTACATTTACTCGGATCGTTGTAGACATGATAATATATTATTTACCCTATACAATTCAAGGCACCTCACACCCAGATTAACAGACTTGAGCTGGGAGAACTTTGTGACTGACTTCAGCTGAGTCGGTGGGGGGTGGCATAGTAGGCTGCTTGCTGCCTGTGCTGTTTGACACTTTTGCAAAACAGACGCTGATGAAGAGGTGTGAAGGAGTTTAAGGTGGCCCAGCATTTGACTTTTTTTTCATAGGCTTCAGGAATTCTAGTCTTAACAAAAAGTCAATAGCTAGTTACTTTGTGATAGCCAAAGTGTACATATAATTTAATGGAAGAAATATCAATATAATAACAGAAGCCTATACAAAAAATAACTGCCAATAGCTAGTTACTTTGTGGTAGCTAAAATGTACATATAATTAGCCAACATGTAGCCATAAGTAGCCTAAATGTTCATATAATTAATGAAAGAGATGTCAATATAATAACTGAAGCTTAAAAAAGTGGGATGTGATTATCAGCATTTTATTTTTAATAAATGCCTTAGAGTTTTGAAAGCGCCTAGATGCCTATTCCATGACGTGCCTTGCAGACAAAAGAATGTACGATAGAGCATACTGAGGCACCATTTATCACTTTTTTTTTTTTTTTTTTTTTTTTGGCGTGATAAATTGCTCTTGCTGAAGATATGGTAATAAAAAGAACAGAAGACGATGTTTTTGAGTGGGTAAATTCACTGACATTGATACTTGAGATGAATTGGTGTTGTTAAACTGACCCTGGTGTATTTGTGTAGGCTGATGTGTGTGGTTGTGTTTGCTTTACAATGGACTTTTGCTATGCACTGGGATTGTTCTGGTCTTATGTTCGATACTTGTTGCCATAGGCTCCAGCTACCCTGTGATCCTACCCTGGATACGCTGGTTACGAAGATGGAGGATTATTATTTTGCCTATAGCAAAGAAATAATTGAATTAATAGATTAATGCAGTGCTTCTCAAGTTCAGTCTTGGGCTCCCTCTGTAGCCACAGGTTTTTGTTCCAACCAGTTTTTCAATTGGTCGTTGTTACCTATAATTGGCTTTATTGTTTATGGGAAAGAAGAGTAATGTTTATTTTACACATATTGGAAAAATAAAGACATATTTGCATGTTTACCATATCTTTAAATGCTTGCTTTATTTTATTTTGTTAATTCACTTTTCTGTGGAGTTTAGTTTCTTGTAAACGAATGAGGTTATCTATATAGCACAAAATGCTGTTCATAGTGATGTGTACATCTTGTTTATCCAAGATGTACATGTTTCTTCATTTTGTTTGAATTTTTTTTATTTTGAAGTTTCTGTATAAATCCACTGACAATGAAAGTGTTATATAGATTTAATATTTTATTGAAGGTCTTACTAGTTTATTGGTATTTCAGCCATTACATTTTGTATTTTTGTGATTGTTAATATGAATTTAAACCATATATGCATACAAATAAAAATAAATGAGAAGCAACCAATGTAAATGCATTAATATAAATTCATGACCGCATGCCCAAAAACTGCTCATCTGCACTCAAAATCCCATCACATTAGAAAGTGAAACACATCAAATAGTAGAATTTCCAACACAGAGCAGTGACATGTTTATTCATGTTCTAAATTCAGTCAGGTTAATTTATTTGCTTAAACGTGGTTACCTGTAGTGAGCTGTTCGTTTTTCACATAATAAAAACAGTGTTGTCTGAAGTGCTGGGTTGTACTTCTACATTTGTATTTAGTTTTTTTATAAACACAACTTTTTTAAATACAATTTTGAAAATCACTTCATCTTTTATTAAAAAAAAATCAGTTTTTTTTTTTCTTTCTGGATATTCATTCTTTGTTTCTTGTTTTGTCTTAATCCTGTCTTATATTACAGAGGGCATTAGATTTGCAATACTGTTCTCTCAAAGCAAATATATATTCCTAACTCCTCTTCACTTCATTTGCTATACATGCATATGTATATATGAATAGTTGAATCTACTGGTTAATGTGAAAGTGTTATTTGCCCTCATCTCTGTTACTAACAGACATAAAGCATTTAGTATTTGTACTAGTAACAATGTTCTAGTGTGTGGATGCTTTACTTGGCAACTGGAGCACAGCATTTAAAAAAGGGGAAAAATGTATATGTAGGCCAATTTTTCTTGTTGAGGTGTTAAGAGAAAAAATGGGCATGACTGTGGCAGTTATATGTGAGGTATTTGAAATTCTTTTGGCACTTACACTTAGACTGTCCACAGTTTTATGAAAATTGTATCACTGTCCTAAATGCAGTGTTTGATCTGGTAAAAAAAAAAAATCTGCTTTTTATAATCTATTTAGCTTCTAGTTTTGTGACAAAACATACTCCCAAGTCCACATTTCCTTCAATTGCACAAGTGTTTATGATTCACCTTTTGCTTTTTGAAGAGGAAAGCACTTTGACAATATTTGTTGACAAGGGCTCTGTCCACCAAATATTAATCTCTTCTTTGATAAGTTTACTGTTTGTTTTCATCATAAGTATTTCTTGTTGTAGATCTTGACTTCACAGCTGTCATGTCTGGATAGTGAATCATAGATTAAACTGAATACAGAATGGTTAATATGATACTGTACATATTGATAGTCAAAATATTCCTTTAATCCAGTCCAAAAATTTTTTCACTTGCAGCATTATTTCATTTTGTTGACATATGTAAATGTTTTTTAAGTCAATTTTTTTTTTTTTTTTTTTTTTTTTTTTTTTTTTTTTTTTGTGGTGGCAATTATAGCAGTAGAAAGCCCTCTTGTGGTGTGAAGTGTTACTGTTGCCATGACAGAAAAATAACAAAAGCAGTGCCGTAAGCAGACTTTAGACACTGGGACAAAGTGTGCATGACTCTAGTCTGGAATGTGCTTGTCACCAGGCTACACATAAGTCTATTTTGACAGCAGCTGTGTTTGCACATTCTTTTGTTTTACCTTCTCTCCCCCCTTCTTTTCTAAATAAATTCAGACAGTTTCTCTGCCTTGTGGTCTTATTGTCATGGGCTATATTTACATTGGGATTTAAAGCATGCTTTTTTTTTCCCTCCTCCTCACTGTAAATATAATCAGTTACATAAAAAGTTTTAGCCTGAAATAGGACTAGGTAATATGAAAAATGTTTGTTTTAGTAATTAAACTGAATGTTATAATATTTAAGCTCTTTGTCTGCCTTTGGATCTTCTCTGTGAGTCATGCCCGGTACACTACCCATGGGAAGCAAGGTGGAACATCTACATGCTGAAATCAGCTGGGTTTACTCCTGTCTAATTTCATCCCCTCTCATCTCATTTTTTGTGTTACTAATCAGAGCTAGTGATTACATGTAAGGATGGTGATGTAAGCTTATGGGTAAACGGACAGCTTCATCTGTGGACTTGGCTTCGGTTTCCTCACCATGGCCCTTTTCAACAGTTGTAAAACATCTGCTACTGCACTGTTTCATTGGTCAGTCTCATAATCTCCTCTACCCTCTCTTGTGAACAAGACCTTGAGGTATTTTTACTCTGCCACTTTGGGTATTCACTTATAAATACCTGCAAGGAGCAAGATACTCTTTTTTTTTTTTTTTTTCCTAGGAGAGAGCCCTGCTAAGTTTTCAATCTGGATGTTTGTCAAACTTCAGCTGCATCTTTATATCGTGTCCAAAAAAAGAGGCGCTAAGACACACCTTTGGCAGAGCACAATGCCCACTCTGAATGGTCTTAATTTATTATTATTATGTAAGTGGACATAACTGCCTTTGTGAATAGCACACAGCAGTCACCTAAGAACCCCAATCTCTTATAACTGCTTTCTCAGTATATCTTGCAGTATGGAGAAGTAAATGTAGGGTAGGGCTGGTGGGATGGCCCCTCTGATATTTGTGAAAGGGCAAAGAGTTGCAGCAGGTCAGGTCAGGTCAAGTTTGGGAACATGCACTGGGACAGTGTGTTTGCCACACCTATCACATGACTAAACAGCTCAGAATCCTAGTTAGCAGCCCTCCAGGCAGACACGCGGTCTAGTCCCACCCTCTGGAAATGACTATCTGCCACAGCAAGGTGTTATGTGGGCATCCCCTTGGCCTGGTCCAGCCACTCTGGTCTTCAACAATGAGGATCTTGCAAACCAGATCACCCATGGGGAATCGCACCATATGCCTGTAGTGCTGTAACTGATGTTCCCCAACATTGCAAGTAATGTGCCTCATTTGGGACTCTGTGAGCAGTAGTCCAGTTCATCTCGGGTCACTGGATAGCATCCATATAGCAAAACAGGAAGCATCAGGACTCTAAAGACTTGGACCTTCATCCTGTTGCAAAGGACACACCCCTTATCAGCAACCTCATGAACCCCCCTCCCCATACTTTCTCAAATCGTCGTCTGACTACATAGGAAGAGTCACCAGAGACATGAATGTTGCTGCTAAGGTAAGTAAACCTTTTGACATTGTTGACACTCTCTCTGCAAACAAACACTGCATGCTACTGATGGCTATGTCCAAGAGATCATTAAAGACCTGGATCTTGATTTTTATCCAGGACACTTATAAGCCCAGACACTTAAACTCCTCATTCAGTCTCTTCGAGAGACCCAATCAGAGCCTCCACTGACTCTGCAAAGATCACAGCATCGTCGGCAAAGTAAAGACCAGTGAATCTTTCTTCACCAACAGATGCCTCACAGCCACTGGAACCCATGACCCTGCCCAATACTCAGTCACCAAGCATTAAACATGGTAGGAGCAAGAACACGCCCCTCATGAAACCCAGAATTGACTGGGGAAAATGTAGAGCTTCCACTCTGCCCAGCACTCATGGTACCAGTGTATAGGCCACCCTTGAAATCCAGCAACTTCAGGGGGATGCCACAAAGTCTCATGATGTCACACAGTGCAGCTCAATCAACTGAGCTGAATGCTTTACAAAAGTCGACAAAGGCTGCAAAGAAACTAGCTGATATTTACGTTTGCGCTCAAAGAGAACTCTCAATGCCAGAATGCTTTTGATTGACATCTTAGGCATAAAACCAGACTGCTCCAGTCGCTGGGAGGTGAGCAAATGATCACGGATCCTATTGAGGATGACCCTGGCAAGGGCCGTACCCAGCACCAAGAGCAGTATTATCCCCTTGTAGTTGCCACACCCCAGGCAATCACTCTTCCCTTTCCTGCTAGGGATAACCAGTCCCATTTTCCAGTCAGTTGGGGTGACTCCTGCTTGCAGTGCCAGGAGTACAACCTGTAGAAATTCACCCCTGCATACCACAGATCCCTGTAGCCTTCCCTACCCTCAGCTGGTTCACCACCTGTGTAATCTCTGTGAGATTGGGTGGTTCACACCTCATTGGAAGATCAGCCACAAGAACTGTGGACCCAGAGATTTCTATCCTTCTAGCAGGAGGATCAGCTTTAACGTCTGTTCATAGTAGCCAGTGCTGTGGGTCACACTTGCTGTGTCATCCGTAAAGACTGTTCCATCAGCTGCCTTAACTGCGACTCTGTCTGAGGAACAGAGTTGAATGTGCATTAAGCTTCGAATCCTCTGTTAGCAGGATGTGTGGTCACTTGACCATAAATAGTGTGTCGCTTGCTCATAGATTCCTCTATCAAACACCTCCTTATTTTCTCTCAGAGCCCTCACAACCATCTTTTTCAGTTCTGGTACAGACCAGAGTTGCCATCAAGCCATGCGATGTGACTCCTCTCGACTAATATCCAGGGTGCCCTGCTAGATGAAGTACCTCCTTTTGGGAACACCGGCAACACTAAAATAACCTTCGGCAACCTTCAGGGTCTTGTCATGGAAGATCCTCCCACATTATACAGTAATCCCTCGCTATATCATGCTTCGACTTTCACGGCTTTACTCCATCGCGGATTTTATATGTAAGCATATTTAAATATATATCGCGGATTTTTTGCTGGTTCGCAGATTTCTGCGGACAATGGGTCTTTTAATTTCTGGTACATGCTTCCTCAGTTGGCTTGCCCAGTTGATTTCATACAAGGGACGCTATTGGCAGATGGCTGAGAAGCTACCCAACCAGAGCGCGTATTACATATTAAATAAAACTCCTCAAATATATTGTGAGCATGGGGGCTGTTCGGACCCCTAGAGGATACGGCCGCTCCTTAAAAAACGCTGAAAGATTACCTTCACATTGCTGCCATCCTTGCTGGGCTTACATGTGGCTGCTTTGTCAAGCGATATGCTTCCCGCACGGTGCTTCGCATACTTAAAAGATCAAACAGCACGTATTGATTTTTGATTGTTTACTTTTCTCTCTCTCTTGCTCTGACATTCTCTGCTCCTGACGGAGGGGGTGTGAGCAGGGGTGCTGTTCGCACCCCTAGACGATATGGACGCTCGTCTAAAAATGCTGAAAGATTATCTTCACATTACTCCCTTCTGTGCAGCTGCTTTGTCAAGCGACGTGCTTCGCATACTTAAAAGCTTGAACGACACGTATTGATCTTTGATTGTTTGTTTTTCTCTGTCTCTCACCGTCTGACATTCTCTGCTCCTGACGGAGGGAGTGTGAGCAGAGCGGCTATTCGCACACTAGCCTAGAGGATACGGACGCTTCTCTAAAAAATGCTGAAAGACTACCTTCACATTGCTCTCTTCCTTGCAGCTGCTTTGTACGGCAGTGCTTCGCATACTTAAAAGCCAAACAGCCCTATTGATTTTTGATTGTTTGCTTTTTTTCTCTCTCTTTCTCTGCTCCTGACGTGCACTCCTTTGAAGAGGAAGATATGTTTGCATTCTTTTAATTGTGAGACTGAACTGTCATCTCTGTCTTGTCATGGAGCACAGTTTAAACTTTTGAAAAAGAGACAAATGTTTGTTTGCAGTGTTTGAATAAAGTTCCTGTCTCTCTACAACCACCTGTGTTTCTGTGCAAATCTGTGAACCAAGCATGACAATATAAAAATAACCATATAAACATATGGTTTCTACTTTGCGGATTTTCACCTTTCGCGGGGGGTTCTGGAACGCAACCCCCGCGATCGAGGAGGGATTACTAGAGTAGCATAGGAAATCACACCCAAGTCTGTAAATTCCTCACACAAACTGCCTGCAAACGCATTAGATCAGCCTGATCTTAGAGTCTGACCAAGTCCAGCTTCATTCTCCTAGTAGGTGGTAGCTTACTGGACCTAAGCTGGATCTTCAGAGTAGCAACAAGTCTCTGGTCAGAATTCACAATCTGGGCACTTCTGTAGCCTCTGCAGTTCTGTAGGAGCCTCCAGCGTCTTCCCACGAGGATGTGAATTGAGTATTGGAGTACCAAGTCCAATGATGAGGCTCGGGGCTCTGGAGCCAGGA